>NC_045966.1:42971307-43075621 GCF_010909765.2 Amblyraja radiata
GCAAGTGTAAAGTAGTCTCAACAACATAACAGTACAAAGCCAATTGGAATGTACGGTAAAGTGTGTCAGATGAATACAAGTGGTGTATTATACAGACACAAGGAACTGCAAATTGAATTGAATTGATTTTATTAGGGACAGTGCATATTAATAAACATTTGCATGTAATATGCAAGATTGTAGCCAGTAGCTAATTTCCATCTTTAGTCCCAACACAAGGTAAACACATCCCAAACAAGGTAAAAACAAAAGACAAAAACAAAACAAACAAAAAAGTAGCAATTAAAGAGTACCATAGGTTATTTTTAATGTAGATTATGATTGCAATTTTGATTTTGCAGTAACCATATTTTTAGATGTTTGGTAAATGAGGTAAGGGTTGGCAGATCCCGTATGACGCATGGTATCGCGTTCCAGGTCTGCGACGCTCGATATGAAAATACTGACTGCCCAAAGACACTTTTCCTAAACGGGAAAATACAATCACCCCTGGAGGCTGCTACATTACAAAAAAAAATACAGTGTTGGAGTAACGAAACACTTGTTCAGGCAGTATCTCCGCAGGACACGAGTCAAGACCATTCTTCAAACTGTTTAGCTTTGTTTATTATTGACATGTGTACCGGAATAGAGTGAAAATATTTTGTTTGCGTGCTATCCAGTCAGTGAAAACACTATACATGAATACAATCAAGCCATCCACAGTGCACAGGATAACATGTAGAACATTTAGTGCAAAGATATAATATTCAAGTCCAATTAAAGGTAGTTCAAAGGACTCTAATCAGTTAGATGGGAGGTCAGGACCACACTCAGGACCAGCTGATGAGAGGACCATTCAGTTGCCTGAAGACAGTTGGGAAGAGACTGTCCCTGAATCTGGAGGTAGACATTTTCAAACTTCTATACCTCTAGCCTGATGGGAGAGGAGAGAAGAGAGAGTGATCGGGATGAGACTCTTCCTTGATTATGCTGGTGGCCTTGAAATGAACCAGAGCTCCTGATTCTTCTTGAGTGAGTATCCAATTTGATTGAGTGCAGTTTGGACTTTAGGCTTTGGACATACAATGTGGAAACAAGTCCTTTGGCATACCAAGTATGCACTGACCAGCGATCCCCGTACACTAGTTCAATTCTACACACTAGGGACAATTTTTGCAAAGCCAATTAATGCACAAACCTGCACATATTTGCGATGTGGGAGGAAACCGGAGCACTCATGAGAGAAAGCGCATGTAGTCACACGGAGATCATACAAACCCCGTACAGACAGCGTCGTAGTCAGGAAAGAACCTGAGCCTCTGGCACTGTACAACTCTACTGCTGAGCCACTATGCTGCCCCATAAAGCATGATCAGGAAAGGCTCAATAAATCGTCCACTCGACAAATACCTCAAGGGGTTTTGTGATGAGCTTGTCAGTTTTCAAAGAATGGGCACCAAGACTCACCTGAAGGAGAATGCTTCGGTAAATTACATCTTTATGCTTAGGCGGCACAGTGGCACAGCTGGAAGAGTTACTGCCTCACAGCGCCAGAGACCTGGATTCGATCCTGATCTCAGGTGCTGTCTGTGTGGAGTTTGCACTTTCTCCTTGTGATATCCCAAAAAGATGTGCAGGTTTGTAGGTCTTTGTATATTGCCCCTAATGTGTAGGGAGTGAATGAGAAAGTGCTGTTATAGATAGATAGATAGATAAATAGATAGATAAATACTTTATTATATTGAACTAGTGTGAACGGGTGATCAATGGTTGGCGTGACTCCGCGGGCTGAAGGGCCTATTTCCATGCTGTATCTGGAAACTAAACTTTACTTTAGACTTTAAACTTTAGAGATACAGCACAGAAGCAGGCCCTTCGACCCACCGAGTCCATGCTGACTGGCAATCATCCCGTACGCTAACACTATCCTACCCATTAGAGACAATTACAATTTTTACCAAAGCCAATTAACCTTCAAACCTGCACATCTATGGAGTGCAGGAGGAGAACAGAGCACCCAGAGAAACCCACATTGTTAAAGGGAAATGTACAAACTTTGTACAGACAGCACCCGTCGTCAGAATCGAACCCGTCTCTGGCACTGTGAGGGAGAAACTCTACTGTACCGCCCTAACTCACAGAAGGACTACTAAATGCATATTTTATTTCTCTCAAGATTGTAATAGAATCAAGACATCTTCTGCAGATACATACTAATCTATCACCGTGTGCTGTGCACAGCAGTAACACCTCACAAAGTAATTTTGTTATGCATCTGTCAAATAACAGAAAATGAGGTTATTTGGAGAATCACAATATTTGGTTCTCCCGAGGATTATTTTAATGAGCTGCTTCATAATATTTTATGAGTTTCTTTTAACAGTTGCAGTGTGTGGTATTGAACACCGGTGAGAGAGATATATAAATCATTTATCTTCACAATGGGACCACATTCCTGGAACATGTATCCACAAAACATAGGTAATCAATGGAAGCTTCAATTAAAGGCATCATCATTGCGGCCAAAGCATGTTTGGTCTAGGTTTAAATTTAGGTTTAGGTTTATTATAGACAATAAACAATCGGTGCAGGAGTAGGCCATTCGGCCCTTCAAGCCAGTACCACCATTCAATGTGATCATGGCTGATCATCCACAATCAGTACCCCGTTCTTGCCTTCTCCCCATATCCCTTGACTCTGCTATCTTTAAGATCTCTATCTAACTCTCTCTTGAAAGCATCCAGAGAACTGGCCTCCACCGCCCTCTGAGGCAGAGAATTCCACAGACTCACAACTCTCTGTGTGAAAATGTATATCCTCATCTCTATTCTAAATGGCTTACCCCTTATTCTTAAACTGTTGTCCCTGGTTCGAGACTCCCCCAACATTGGGAACATGTTTCCTGCCTCAAGCGTGTCCAGACCCTTAATAATCTTATATGTTTCGATAAGATACCTTCTCATCCTTCTAAATTTCAGAGTATAAAAGCCCAGCTGCTCCATTCTATCAACATGTGACAGTCCCACCATCCCAAGAGCGAGAATGTCCTTCCTCAAATTTGGAGACCAAAACTGCACACAATACTCCAGATGTCACGTGTACCGAGCGAGGTACAGTGAAAATCGTTGCTTTGTATGCTATACAAACAGATCAGATATACCACACATAAATTCAATTAGTTCAAACTCAAGTAAAATGAATGGCACGGTGGTGCAGTGGAGGATTTGCTGCCTTATAGCGCCAGAGACCCGGGTTCGATCCTGACCATGGGTGCTGTCTGTACAGAGTTTGTACATTCTCCCCGTGACCGGTGTGGGTTTTCTCCAGGTTCTCTGGTTTTCTGCCACACTCTAAAGGCGTACCAGTATGTAGTCTAATTGGCTTGGTAAAAATTGTACATTGTCCCTAGTGTGTGTAGAATAGTGCTAGTGTACAGGGATTGCTGGCTGCTGTGGACTTGGCGGGCCAAAGGGCCTGTTTCCTTGATGTATCTCTAAACTAAACTCAACTAAACTAAACTAAACTAATGTAAAATAGGTAGAGCAAAGGGGAAGATGCAGAGTGCAGAATATAGTTCTCAGTATTGTAGCTTAACAGTTCTTTAGACAAATTCCAATGTCCTCAATGGGGTAGAGGTAAATCGAACAGTCTCCCAACTTATCGTAGGACCATTCAGAAGCCTGATAACGGAGGGGAAGGAGCTGTTCCTGAGTCTGGTGGTGAGCACTTTCAAGCTGCTGTACTTTCTGCCAGAACGGAAGCAGGGAAAAGAAGGAATGACTGGGGTAGGATAAGCCTTTGATTATCTTGGCTGCTTTTCTTAGGCAGTGTGAAGTGCAGATGGAGTTGTCGGTGGGATGACTAGTCTGTGTACATAAATATGCTGTATATACATATATATGTAAGGCTATTCTATATTTATGTGGGATTGTGGGATCGATCACCTCACCATCACCATAAACATTGTTTGAAAATAACCTAAAGTCGACATATATAAAACTAACTCTTGACATAGGATGTATCTTTGCATCCAGAAATGTTTCGGAACAGATCATCTATTATACAGTTATTGAGTCATACAGAACAGCACCAGGTCCTTCGGCCCATCTTGTCCATGTTGACCAAGATGCCTCATCTAAACTAGTTCCGTTTACTCGTGTTTGGCCCACATCCCTCTCAATCTTTCCTATCCATGTACCTATCCAAAATGTCTGTAAAATCTGTTATTGTCCAAGCCTCAAATACTTTGTATGGCAGCTCATTCCATATACCCACAGCAGCTCATTCCATATACCTTCAGCAGTTCACTCCATATACCCAGAGCAGCTCACTCCATATACCCAGAGCAGCTCACTCCATATACCCACCAATAGCAGCTCACTCCATATACCCAGAGCAGCTCACTCCATATACCCACCAATAGCAGCTCACTCCATATACCCAGAGCAGCTCACTCCATATACCCGGTACCCACAGAGCTCACTCCATCTACCCGGTACCCACAGCAGCTCAGTCCATATACCCACAGCAGCTCAGTCCATATACCCACAGCAGTTCATTCCATATTCCCACCAGCCTCTGTGTGAAAAAGTTGCCTCCCAGATTCTATTAAAGGGCCTGTCCCACTTAGCCGTCATTTATGCGACAGGCCGGTAGTGACTGACACGCGACGGTTGCGCGACTGTCGTGCGCATCATCATGCGTCCGCACAGCTGTCTGGGGTGCCTGACATCATTTGAATACCCAGTTTATGATATTTATCCAGTTTATGATATTTATGGTGATTTTCTAATATGTTCCAGTTTCTTGAGTGGTGCTAGCAATTGGAAAAACTGCAGATGTAATGCCCCTATTCAAAAAAAGAGGTGAATGAAAAGTTGCAAGCTGCAGACCAAATTAATCTGTGGGAAGGAACTGCAGATGCTGGTTTAAAGATAGACACAAAATGCAGGAGTAACTCAACGGGACCGGCAACATTTCTGAAGAGAAGGAATGGATGATGTTTCAGTCTGAAGAAGGGTCTCGACCCGAAATGTCACCCATTCGACCCAAAACGTCACCCTGTCCCACTTGGCCGTCATTTACACGACAGGCCGGTGGCGCGCGAAGATTTTGTGCAGCACAAAATCCTGGCGCGCTGCGCGATACCGTGGCCAACTTCACACTCCTCCACGCCACTCCATGCGCCCGTCCCACGCTACCCACATGCTACCAGGTCACGTAAATGGCGTGCAAATGATGGCCAAGTGGGATAGGCCGTTAAATCTTTCCTCACTCACCTTAAACCCATGTTCTCCAATTCTTGATTCCCTTGCACTGTGAAAAATACTGTGCATTCACCCTGCCTAATCCTTTCAGGATTTGATACACCTCTATAAGATCTTCCCTCAGTCTCTTATGCTCCAAGTAATAAAGTCCCAGCCTGCCCACTACCTCCCTGTAGCCCAGACCCGCAAGTCCTGGCAAGACCTTCAGTTTCTACCACCTCCAAAGACAGACTTCCAGACCACACTATGTTTTCTGTGAACCATTTTTTTCCTCACAGCCCCCTTTGTGGCCTTTCCCCAAGATTTTAAATCTTCGTCCCATGGTTCTTGAACCCCAGTATGGGAAATCTCCCAATTATAATCATGTACATCTCCACCCACTGCTTTTATTGTGGGGAAAAATGTGTCAGTATTCATATAATTCCCTGCTGTTGGTATCTTTTGTGAATCGTAGTCCTATAAGCTGTGTAGAAAGGAATGGCAGATGCTAGTTTATACCAAAGATAGACACAAAGTGCTGAAGTAACTCAGCTGGTCAAGAAACATCTCTGGAGAAAAAGGATGGGTGATGTTTTGGGTCGGGACCCTTCTTCAGACCCTTCCTATAAGCTGTGTTAGCTGTTTAAGGGCCTGAATTCATACATTTTATTTCACAATTTTTAATCTTATTACAAATATTAAAAATTCTGAAAGTGTCAAAATCTAGTTTTAGGCGGCACTGTGGTGCAGCTGGTAGAGCTGCTGCCTCACAGCGCCACAGACCCGTGTTCGATCCTGGCCGTGGGTGCGGACTGTGTAGAGTTTGCATGTTCTCTCTGTGTTGGTGTTGGGTTCCTCCGGGTGTTCTGGTTTCTTCCAACTTCCCAAAGATGTGCTAGTCTGAAGAAGGGTCCTGCCCGAAAAGTTGCCTCTCCATATTCTCCAGGTATGCTGACGGACATTCGGAGTTGCTCCAGCATTTCAATGGCACTTTATTGTAACAATGGTACTATTTGGTGTCATTTTGGGGTTTATAGATTCATTGGGTCATGTGGGGACTAGGGAGTGGATTCAAAAATAGGATAACATAAACTAGGCTAAATACCCAATATTGCATGTATGCTAACATCCAATATACAGTGCATTCAGAAAATATTCAGACCCCTTCGCTTTTTCCACATCTTGTTACATTACAGCCTTATTCTAAAATGGATTAAATTCTTTTTTTTATCATAAATTTACACAAACAATACCCCATAATAAAGCGAAAACAGGTGTTTAGAAATCTTTGCAAAATGATTAAAAAGAAATAACTGAAATATCACATTCACATAAGTATTCAGACCCTTTACTCAGTACTTTGTTGAGGTATCTTTGGCAGCGATTACAGCCTCAAGTCTTCTTGGGTATGATGCTATAAGCTTGGCACACCTGTATAATTGCTTGGCACACACGGATAATTTCTCCCATTCTTCTCTGCAGATCCTCTCAAGCTCTGTCAGGTTGGATGGGGAGCGTCGATGCACAGCTATTTTCAGGTCCCTCCAGAGATGTTCGATCAGGTTCAAGTGCGGCTCTGGCTGGGCCACTCAAGGACATTCACAGACTTGTTACGAAGCCACTCCTGCGTTGTCTTGGCTGTGTGCGTAAAATCGTTGTCCTGTTGGAAGGTGAACCTCCGCCCCAGTCTAAGGTCCAGAATGCTCTGGAGCAGGTTTTCATCAAGGATCTCTCTGTACTTTGCTCCGTTCATCTTTCCCTCGATCCTGACTAGTCTCCCAGTTCCTGCCGCTGAAAAGCATCCTCATAGCATGATGCTGCCAGCACCATGCTTCACCGTGATGAGCAGTGCCTGGTTTCCTCCAGACGTGATGCTTGGCATTCAGGCTAAAGAGTTCAATCTTGGTTTCATTAGATCAGAGATTCTTGTTTCTCATGGTCTGAGAGTCCTTTAGGCGCCTTTAGGCAAACTCCGAGGGGGCTGTCATGTGCCTTTTACTGTGGAGTGGCTTCCATCTGGCCACTCTACCATAAAGACCTGATTGGTGGGGTGCTGCAGATATAGTTGTCCTTCTGGAAGGTTCTCCCATCTCCACAGAGGTACTCTTATGCTCTGTCAGAGTGACCATTGGGTTCTTGGTCACCTCCCTGACCAAGACCCTTCTCCCCCGATTGCTTAGTTTGGCCGAGCGGCCAGCTCTATGAAGAGTCCTGGTGGTTCCAAAGTTCTTCCATTTAAGAATGACGGAGGCCACTGTGCTCTTCGGGACCTGCAATGCTGCAGAAATTGTTTTATACCGTTCCCCAGATCTGTGTCTCGACACAATCCTGTCTCGGAGGTCTACGGACAATTCCTTCATCTTCATGACTTCGTTTTTGATGTGACATGCACTGTCAACTGTGGAACCTTATATAGACAGATGTGTGCCTTTCCTAATCATGTCCAATCAATTTAATTTACCACTGGTGGACTCCAATCAAGTTGTAGATACATCTCAAGGATAATCAATGGAAACAGGATGAACCTAAGCTCTATTATGAGTGTCATAGCAAAGGGTCTGAATATTTATGTATATATGATTTTTCCGTTATTTATTTTTAATTTCTTTGCAAAAATTTCTAAACACCTGTTTTCACTTCTTCATTCTGGGGTGTTGTGTGTAGATTGATGATAAAAAAAAAGAGAATTAAATCCAATTTAAAATAAGGCTGTAACGTAACAAAATGTGGAAACAGTGAGGGGTCTGAATACTTTCTGAATGCACTGTAAGTACAGCACAGAAGGCAGACAGGCACCCCAAATTATGGGGGCGTTACATTCTGTGAACCTTTACTTAAGTCAGATTTTATATGTAGAAATCAATAAATCTGTGTCTGATTCCATCCCTTATACTTTAGACAGAGATTCAGTGCAGATAGGCCCTTTATCCCCACCAACTGTGCTGACCAGCAAGCACCCTGTACACTAGCACTATCCTACACACTGGGAACAATTTACAATTTTAACTGAAATTATCTGACAAATCTATATATCTTTGGAGTGTGGGCAGAAACTGGAGCATCCAGAGAAAGTGCACAGTCAAAGGAAGAACGTCCAAACGCCGTACAGACAGCACCCGTAGTCAGGATTGAACCCAGATCTCCAGCGCACTAACGCAGCAACTCAGCCGCTGTGCCACTGTGCCGCCCGATGTAAACTTGACAATGTAACCTTGAGTGATCATATAGTGTTGTGGAAACTACAAACTGCTTTGGTTGCACTGGATAATAGGAAGGAAATGATGGTGCTGGTTTATGCCAAAGAAGGACACAAAGTGCTGGAGTAACTCAGCAGGGCGGGCAGCATCTCTGCAGAAAAATGATGGATGACTTTTCGAGTCGGGACCCTTCTTCACACTTGATAGGTGACGTTCTCCCACAGGGATGACATACAAACTCCGTACAGATAACACCCAAGGTCAGAATCTAACCCGGTTCTCTGGCGCTGTAAATCAGCAGCTCTACTAACACTGTGCCGTCAGGTATGTGTCTGTATATGAATTCCAGCATCCATACGTACATATGAACTAAAACCCACACTTATAGGTATCCCAGCACGTATGTACCTTTGTTACTGCTGCAAATGCCCCAGCAGGTTACAGACAATAGATCCCCAGATCTCTATGAGTGGATGTTTACTGAATCCGATCGGCAGCACATCTAATCACGGCAATTGCTTTTTTAATCGTCTTTAATCATTGCTCAACAATAATCAAGTTAATTACTAAAACACAAATAAGCAATTTTTAGTCAGTTAAGAAGTTTGTTCAAGATAAACTGCAGCTGCATTCCATTACTAGACCAGTGAATCATTGAGTTCGTAAGTGAATGGATCCCCGCAGACTGATTTGAGCAAGAAAGAGTGTCGGCTGCGAGAAGAAATAAATAAAGTACTTAGATTTATGTAGCGGCTGCTCAGATCTCTCAAGTCTTCACCAACATTTTGTGCAAAGAACTATTGGTTTTGGAGGGAACTGTTGAGGTTGTGCAGAAGATTACAAATGGGGTAAAGAAAAGGTATGTGGTTAATTGAATTGTTGGGGATGTTAGATCACTGATAATGGCACAACCTTAGGAGAATATCTGTCCCCCAGTTCAATTTAGTTTGGTTTAGTTTAGAGATACAATGTCCACATAGCCCGCTCCAATCAATAATCACTCATTCATACTAGTTCTATGTTATCCCAGTTTCACATCCTACACAGTAGAGATAATTTATAAAGTAAATTAACCTACAAACCTGCACGTCTTTGGAAGGTTGGAGGAAACCCAAGCACCCGGAGGAAACCCCCATGGAGAACATACAAGGTAGACACAAAATGCTAGAGTGACTCAGTGGGACAGGCAATGTCTCTGGAGAGAAGGAATGGTGATGTTGAGGGATGAGACACCTTCTTCAGACTGATGTCAGGGGAGTGGGATGGACAGAGATAGAATGTAGTCAGAGACATTAAGACTGGTGGGAGAACTGGGAATGGGGATGGGATGGAGAGGGAAAGCAAGGGCTACTTGAAGGCTATGGAGAACATACAAACTCCGTACAGACAGCACTTGCAGTCAGGATCAAACCCTCCCATTCAAGTACATTCCCAAGACTCCCTTAAATGTCGTTACTGTACCTGCCTCAACCACCTCCTCTGGTAGCTGTTGAGCTTTAACCAAGGTGGTTCGTTTGCAAACTGACAAAGGTCATGACCGTATCGGTGCAATTTCTGGAACTACTTCTGAGCCACGCTCATATCTGGTCAGTGCCGATGGTGGCACCTACAGGCGTAACAGACAACATATCTTGCCTGTGAAGGTGCCAGCTCCACCTCCGTATTATCCAGGCCGTCCAGGTGTACTTCTGTCTGTGTCCAGTGGCATTAATCCGCCTACACCAGCATAACATCCCACTTCTAACACCATGTTGATCTTCTGCTGCTGGACTAACTTAAGTCACCCACCGTGATTAAGATCCATAGACTTTATTAACGTTACAGCATAGGTAACTTCATCTTTGTACGTTACTCTAAAAGTGAGAGAGAAAGGGCAGAGAGGCTTTCTGTTAAACTAGTGGGCGTAGCTACAAAGCATGACTCATAACATGAGTCACTGATCTACAGTTGCTCATTCCATATACCTGCCATCCGCTGAGTGAAAATACTGCCTCTCAGATTCCTATTACATTTTCCCCCTCTCACCTTAAACCAGTGTCCTCTGGTTCTTGATTTCCCTATCCTGGATAAAAGACTCAGTGCATTCACACTATCAATTCCCACCTTGATTTTATACACATGATTTTATCTGGTGACATGTGATTTTGTGGAAACTTTCTATGTACTTTCAACCGTGTTTTTTTAAATAATAATGATTGCAAGGAGCTTCAAATTGTTTTCATTTGCTGTGGAGTGTTCTGGCATGTGTTGTTAAAGAAAATTTTAAAACACAACACAAATATCGGGAGAGACAATCAAAACTTTATTCAGGAGCACCAAATACCATGATCATTGGGAGCAATCTAGGAGATTGCTCAACAAATAGAGATTCATCTGCTTCTTATATACAGACTTTCCTTTTGATGTTCTGTTTACCATAGCAAGCACTTTAGATGTTTTCCTTCTTCCAAATGGTCTTATACATTGCGCACCTCCGAATGACACAGCAGATTAAACACAGCCCAATTCCACACCATTACAGATAACCAAAAGTCCTGTTGCCCTTTCGACATTATTTTACTGTTTTATGATTGCCATTTGTCCTTTGACAACAGAGACCAGAACCTGACTAAAGTAAACTGCAGTGAGTGTCAGCTACGCCTGCTCAGTTTCAACCTTCATTAAAGCACAGAATTATTATAATGCATGAAGAGAACTTTAAACATTGGAAGCACTCTACCCATCCTTATCCCATTCTGTCTTCTTGAAGCTTTGCAATTTATCTTTGTCAGTGTGTAGGGTGATGAAAATGCAATGGAAAGGAATAGCTCAATTCTCTCTGCTGAATATGTTTCAGAATTTTTTCTTAGGATTGAAAAATCACATACTAGAGGGCATATCTATAAGGCAATATGGGCAAAGTTTAAAGGAGATGCGCAGGGCAATTTATTTACACCGAGGGTGGTACAGTGGCACAGCGGTGGAGTTGTTGACACCAATTGTTGGAGTAACTCAGCGTCTAAGGCAGCATGCCTGGAAAACATGGATAGGTGACGCTTCAGGTCTGGACCCTTCTTCAGATTTAGAAAGTTAGTTATGTTCCCCTGGTCATTGTCGGTTTAGTTTAGTTTAGTTTAGTTTAGAGATACTGCATGGAAACAGATACCCTGGACCATAGATTCCGCACCGACCAGCAATCCCGGCACACTAGGAAAAATGTACAATTTTACCAAGCCAGTTGGCCTACAAATCGGTACGTCTTTCGAATGTGGGAGGAAACCAGAGCGCCTGGAGAAAACCCACGAGGTCACATTGAGAACATGTTTAACCCCATACACACAGCACCCGTAGTCAGGATCAAACCCGGGTCTCTGGCGGTGTAAGGCAGCAATTTTCCCACTGCACCACCGTGCCGCCCATTACCTTTTCCCTGAACGATCCCAGGATAAACTGAAAAATAAAGTTATTTTATGTTCTTAATCGCTACATTTGTCAAAGAAGTGAAGCGTGTTCATGTGTTAATGCCAATAGTACTTGTGCATGCAGATCATGTGCTTCATTATATTATTCAATTTGTGATAACCATTCAGTGTCTCCATCCATTACTGTCTGCCTAGCCCATCAAGAATGCAATAAGCAAAATCTCCGTCACATTGGTATCTCCTATTTGTGGAGTCTTGTGCCTTGTCTAACTAACTCTGGGAGCTTCTGTACTTCATTTCAGAGTTTATTTTAGCCGGAGCTCATTTAGATTCCAGTAGCAAAAATCACACTTGATGTTTTATGCAATCGTTTCAATGAAGAAAAGGAATTACTGTTGAAATGGAAAGGAATGGAATACTTTATTGTCACATGTGACTTGACAGTGAGATTCTTTGCTTGCACACCCAATGTATACAAATAGCAGCCACCTATGGCGCTGACAAAGTTACAAAGCACGCCGGCTGCTCCTTTTGTGATTTAAATATTTTTATTTGAATTTCACAGCAATTTGCATACATACAATGATAACAGACAGTGACAGTCAAGACATAATTGTGTAACAGTATGTAAGCGACCCTCAAAGCCCTTACCCTTACCCACCTTCAACCCACCCGAATCAGGTCGGAACCAAACGGGGACAAACAACACTCACATACATACACATCCACACAGATATGGTAAGATAAATGAAACAAAAAGTACTAAAAAAAAAGAAGAAAAAAAAAAAAGGGGTCACTAATAACAGTAAATAAGTAAGTAATTAAATAAATAAGTGTGGTGGGGGGGGGGGGGGGGGGTTAAGGGGCGAGCAGCTGCAGTAGAGCAGAACAATGGTGGAGAGCACTCAGTCCTCTTCCGAGTCCGGGGACAAGTTGAGAGAGTTAACAAGTTCCAAGAAAGGGTTCCTTGCATCTAGGAATGTCTTGGTAGAGCCTTTGAGAGAGAACCTAAGTTTTTCAAGCTTTAAATTGTAAAGCACCTCCTTAATCCAGCGGGCGTGTGTCGGGGGACAGGTGAGCCTCCAGTTAAGCAAGATCAGTCTCCGGGCTAACAAGGTTGTAAAAGCTAGGACCCGTTTCACCGCAACAGAGAGGTTGGTGTTGGGAGGGGTACCGAAAATGGCTGACAGTGGGTTTGGAGGAATAGTCTGGTCGTAGACTCTGCTTATCAAGTCGAAAGCATTCCTCCGAAAGGCTGCTAGCTTAGGGCAAGACCAAAACATATGGCTATGGTTGGCAGGAGATTGATTACATCTGTTGCAGGTGTCCCTAACAGCGGGGTAAATTCTAGATAATCTTGCATTTGTGTAGTGGACTTTGTGAAGGACTTTGCATTGGATTAGGCCATGATGGGCACATATGGAGGAAGAATGGGTCAAATCCAAGGCAGAGTCCCATTGCTGGTCTGTTAGTTTCATATTCAGCTCACTCTCCCACGCAGCTTTTAATGAGGTATGAGGTTTCAATATAACCGACCCTAACAAGTTATACAAAACAGAGATGCATTTCTTCCGGTTGGGATCTAGAGCTAAGATTGGTCAGGGTTTCAGGGGGGCGATTTGGGAAATGGGGGAATGTCTTCTTCAGGCTCCTCCTTTTGTTCTCTCCTCAATTGTAGATTGATAATTAAGGATCAATCACACTGGCAAATCTAAACCACATTTAAGCCACCCTATCTCAATCTCCTGTGTTCAAGAAGGAACTGCAGATGCTGGAAGATCGAAGGTACACAAAAATGCTGGAGAAACTCAGCGGGTGCAGCAGCATCTATGGAGCGAAGGAAATAGGTGACGTTTCAGGCCAAAACCCTTCTTCAGACTGATGGGGGGTAAGGGGGGAGAAGGTAGGAAAAAGGGAGGAGGAGGAGCCCGAGGGCGGGGGGATGGGAGGAGACAGCTCGAGGGTTAAGGAAGGGGAGGAGACAGCAAGAGCTAACAAAATGTGGAGAATTCAATGTTCATGCCAACCGGACGCAAGCAACCCAGGCGGAATATGAGGTGCTGTTCCTCCAATTTCCGGTGTTGCTCACTCTGGCAATGGAGGAGACCCAGGACAGAGAGGTCGGATTGTGAATGGGAGGGGGAGTTGAAGTGCTGAGCCACCGGGAGTTCAGGTAGGTTATTGCGGACTGAGCGGAGGTGTTCGGCGAAACGATCGCCCAACCTCCGCTTAGTCTCACCGATGTAAATCAGCTGACATCTAGAGCAGCGGATGCAGTAGATGAGGTTGGAGGAGATACAGGTGAACCTTTGTCGCACCTGGAACGACTGCTTGGGTCCTTGAATGGAGTCGAGGGGGGAGGTGAAGGGACAGGTGTTGCATTTATTGCGGTTGCAACGGAAAGTGCCCGGGGAGGGGGTGGTACGGGAGGGAAGGGAAGAATTGACAAGGGAGTTGCGGAGGGAGCGGTCTTTGCGGAAGGCAGACATGGGGGGAGATGGGAAGATGTGGTGAGTGGTGGGGTCACGTTGGAGGTGGCGGAAATGGCGGAGGATTATTTGTTGTATTTGCCGGCTGGTGGGGTGAAAGGTGAGGACTAGGGGGACTCTGCCCTTGTTGCGAGTGCGGGGATGGGGAGAGAGAGCAGTGTTGCCGGGTATGGAAGAGACCCTGGTGCGAGCCTCATCTATGGTGGAGGAGGGGAATCCCCGTTCCCTGAAGAGCGAGGACATTTCCCATGCCCTGGTGTGGAACGTCTCATCCTGGGAACAGATGCGGCGTAGGCGGAGGAATTGGGAGTAGGGGATGGAGTCTTTACAAGGGGCAGGGTGGGAAGACGTGTAGTCCAGATAGCCATGTGAGTCAGTGGGTTTGTAGTGTATGTCGGTCAGAAGTCTGTCCCCTGCGATGGAGATGGTGAGGTCAAGGAATGGTAGGGAAGTGTCGGAAATGGTCCAGGTGTATTGGAGTGCCGGATGGAAGTTGGTGGTGAAGTGGATGAAGTCAGTCAGTTGTGTGTGGGTGCAGGAGGTGGCCCCAAAGCAGTCGTCAATGTAACGGAGGTAGAGGTCGGGGATGGGGCCCTGGTACGTATTGAACAAGGATTGTTCAACGTACCCGACAAAGAGGCAGGCGTAGCTGGGGCCCATGCGTGTGCCCATAGCTACGCCTTGCGTTTGGAGGAAATGGGAGGAGTCAAACGTAAAGTTGTTGAGGGTGAGGACCAACTCCGCTAGGCGAAGGAGAGTGTCAGTGGCCGGGTATAGGTTGGTCCTCTGGTCGAGGAAGTACCGGAGGGCTTTGAGGCCATCCTGGTGGGGGATGGAGGTATAGAGTGACTGGACGTCCATGGTGAAGATGAGGGGGTGAGGGCCTAGAGAGTGGAATGCGCGGAGGCAGCGGAGAGTGCCTGAGGTGTCTAGAACATAGGTGGGAAGGGATTTGACCAAGGGGGATAGTATGGAGTCAAGGTATGTGGAGATGAGTTCGGTGGGGCACGAACAAGCAGAGACAATGGATCTGCCGGGAGAGCCGGGTTTGTGGATTTTGGGGAGAAGGTAAAAACGGGCCGTGCGGGGCTGGGGAACGATGAGGTTGGAGGCTTGGTCGGGCAGGGCGTGGGAATTGATGAAGTCGGTGATGGTGCTAGATATGATGGCCTGGTGCTCGTCAGTGGGGTCATGGTCCAAGGGTAAGTAGGAGGAGGTGTTGGCGCGTGGCCTCAGCTTTGTAGAGATCGACGCGCCAGACTACCACGGCACCTCCCTTGTCGGCTGGTTTGATAACCCAATCTGGGTTTTTGCGGAGTGATTCAATGGCAGTGCGTTCAGGGGGGGAGAGATTGGAGTGAGACAGGGGAGTGGAGAAGTTGAGGCGGTTGACGTCGCGGCGGCAGTTGGGCCCCAGCACGCACGGGCCCCAGCTACGCCTGCCTCTTTGTCGGGTACGTTGAACAATCCTTGTTCAATACGTACCAGGGCCCCATCCCCGACCTCTACCTCCGTTACATTGATGACTGCTTTGGGGCCACCTCCTGCACCCACACACAACTGACTGACTTCATCCACTTCACCACCAACTTCCATCCGGCACTCCAATACACCTGGACGATCTCCGACACTTCCTTACCATTCCTTGACCTCACCATCTCCATCGCAGGGGACAGACTTCTGACCGACATACACTACAAACCCACTGACTCACATGGCTATCTGGACTATACGTCTTCCCATCCTGCCCCTTGTAAAGACTCCATCCCCTACTCCCAATTCCTCCGCCTATGCCGCATCTGTTCCCAGGATGAGACGTTCCACACCAGGGCATCGGAAATGTCCTCGCTCTTCAGGGAACGGGGATTCCCCTCCTCCACCATAGATGAGGCTCGCACCAGGGTCTCTTCCATACCCCGCAACATTGCTCTCTCTCCACATCCCCGCACTCGCAACAAGGGCAGAGTCCCCCTAGTCCTCACCTTTCACCCCACCAGCCGGCAAATACAACAAATAATCCTCCGCCATTTCCGCCACCTCCAACGTGACCCCACCACTCGCCACATCTTCCCATCTCCCCCCATGTCTGCCTTCCGCAAAGACCGCTCCCTCCGCAACTCCCTTGTCATTTCTTCCCTTCCCTCCCGTACCACCCCTTCCCCGGGCACTTTCCGTTGCAACCGCAAGAAATGCAACACCTGTCCCTTCACCTCCCCCATCGACTCCACTCAAGGACCCAAGCAGTTGTTCCAGGTGCGACAAAGGTTCACCTGTATCTCCTCCAACCTCATCTACTGCATCCGCTGCTCTAGATGTCAGCTGATTTACATCGGTGAGACTATGCGGAGGTTGGGCGATCATTTCGCCGAACACCTTCGCTCAGTCCGCAATAACCTACCTGAACTCCCGGTGGCTCAGCACTTCAACTCCCCTTCCCATTCCCAATCCGACCTCTCTGTCCTGGGCGATTGCCCAGTAGATGAGGTTGGAGGAGATACAGGTGAACCTCCATTGCCAGAGTGAGCAACACCGGAAATTGGAGGAACAGCACCTCATATTCCGCCTGGGTTGCTTGTGTCCGGGTGGCATGAACATTGAATTCTCCCAATTTTGCTAGCCCTTGCTGTCTCCTCCCCTTCCTTAACCCTCGAGCTGTCTCCTCCCATCCCCCCCGCCCTCGGGCTCCTCCTCCTCCCTTTTTCCTTCCTTCTCCCCCCTACCCCCCATCAGTCTGGTTTCGGCCTGAAACATCACCTATTTCCTTCGCTCCATAGATGCTGTTGCACCCGCTGAGTTTCTCCAGCATTTCTGTGCACCCTATCTCAATCTCCTGCCTTGTGTGGCTAAAGAAGTTTAGTTTAATATTGTCACTATTGGGAAACAGTACTGTACCTCCAGATTCAAGAAACATTTCTTTCCAGGTGTTATCAGACAACTGAACCATCCACCATCAACTAGAGAGTGGGCCTGACCTCCCATCTACCTCACTGGCGTCCTTTGGACTATCTTTTATCAGTCTTTACTGGACTTTTCTTGCTCTAAATGTTATTTACTTTGTCCTGTGTCTGTACACTGTGGATGTTTTGATTGTAATCATGCATAGTCTTTTCACTGACTGGAAGGCACACAACAAAAAGGCTTTTTACTGTACCTCAGTACCAGTGACAATCAACAAAAGCAAATTAAACTATATGTCAAAAGCTTTAGTTGCCTGCTATCCAGTCAAAGAAAAAGCTATACATGATTATAATCAAGCCGTCCACAGTGTACAGATAAATGATAAAGAGTACAACATTTGGTGCAGCATAAAATCTGATTAAAGATAGTTCAAAAGTCTTCAATGAGATAGAAACAAAATGCTGAGCAACTCAGCGGGTCAGGCAGCATCTCTGGAGACTCTGGAGAAAAGGAAGAGGTGATATTTTGGGTTGAGACCTTCAGATTCAAGTCTGAAGAAGGATCTCATCCCAAAACTTCACCAAGGAAGTGCCCCAAGACACAAAGGTAGCAGGGTGAGGAGAGGGATATTGGTTCACAGGCCAATCCGGTCATTGGTGACAGAGGAAGGTCCTGCAGGGCTTACCAGGACCGGGAATTGCTCCAGTAGTTTGGCGCCCGGGCTGACTGGAAATTGAAAGTGTCGCCAAGACATGGCAGCGTAAATATGCAAAAAAATTTCACTGTGCAGTTGCTAGGGTTGCACCGAAAGATACCAATAAAGTCAGAGGAAGGGTCTAGACCTGAAACATTACCTATTTCTTTTCTTCCCAGGTGCTGCATGATCTGTTGAGTTACTCAAGCATTTGTGTGTAAATAAGCGTTTCAAGCTTCCCCCCAGTCTATGTCAGTCAATAAACCACTGATTCAAGCACTAGAACAATTAAACTTTATTTTTAGAAAACACAACAAATCACCCTATACGATACCTAAACTACTGCAGTTTCGATCCTTGTATCTGCCTGGCCAAGCCATTTAGCCTCGTGCAAGCAGAGACACTCCAAAAGGTCACGCAATCCCAAGCGCTCTTCAGAAGATCGACAACAGACCTCGTGGGGGCTGCCTTTTATAGGTCCCTGAACCTTGAGGGACAGAACTACAGAGGGGTGGTATATTTACAATCCAATCAAGTATAACAAATTACAATAATACATTACTGACAGGTACACAGGCCAATTACAGAATCTTCTTACATGGTTGCAGGCGAAGCTTCCAGAAGAGGCTAACAGAACATTGAAAAATGCAACATTTACCCTGGGATTCAAACAACCCAGACAGGGCTTAACATTTCAACCAATCAACATGGAACAGGGTAACTGTCTCACAACATTATTTACAATATATACAAGGCTCTTGCAGAAATCTAATCAATTTTATGCATTTAAGTTTGTTTGCAGAGATTATATACATTTTATCAATTCAGGGGAAATGAGGAGAACACCTGGTTCCCTCAACCTTACATATCAATCTGATGCCCAGACTGGTCAGCGCCACAGCCTGTAAATTTCCACTGACAAAGATTAAGCAACTGACAAATGCAGGGATCCTCCATTTTATGGTGTCTTTAATTTAGTCAATATCAACCTGTCAACTGTACCATGACGTACCAACTTCTACATTCTATATCATGCTGAATAATATCTTCATCTGTTTTAATGGTTCTATGATATTAATTTCTGCTTTCGATTCTAAAAAAAAGACTAACAATTATTTGCACAAAACCTTTCATGTCTCAGGGTGCTCTAAACCTCTTGTGTCCTTCCAAGCGTGGTCCCTGTGTGAGTAGCGAGAGATAACATGTGTTAAAATTCGTTGCTCCAAAATATTTTGGTACAACAGTTAATCATAGAGGTAAAACAGTAATTAAATCATCAGAAATATTAACATTCCCCATTTAATCATTTATGCTAACCCTCACCATTAATGATAACCCCAAAATACATTGATGAATGCTTTACTTTAACAAATGTTCTAACAAAAAGATGTTGATATCTCTCCAAAACTCCATCAAGCTTCCTGAGTTTTCGTGGGAGTAGCTTCATGATTCCATCTGATGATTTTTCACTTCCCGAGTTTTCGTGGGCGCAAATCTCATCCATCAATCTTGATAGTCTATCTGTAAGAGTTCCTAAGAGAACTTGGGATGAAGTAGGTTAGCAATCCATGTCACCACTTATGCTTTTACAGTGATGGAGATGTTCCCATGCATTTCGTTCATCTATTTTCACTGCTGTTGCAGTCATTAAAAGAACCTGGTAAGGTCCCTCCCAACGAACCTCCTTTTCTCGCCCAATTCTTTATTAGGACATAGTCTCCAGGTTTTACTTTAATGGGAGTTTCTAATGAAGGCATCTCACTATGAGCTGCCCTTACCCTACAATGTGAATCCCTTAAGGCTCTGGTCAATGTTAAAATATAGTTGGTCATCTCCACAGTCATAAGGTGGAAATTAATTAGTTTCATCGCATTCTGGTTCCAAGGTGTTTTCAAGGGTCTACCATAAACAATTCCAGCTGTGCTTAATCTAGATTTCGCTACAGTCATGACTCTCATCTGAAATAAAGCTATTGGGAGTAATTTAATCCATCCAAGTCCAGTCTGCGCCTTCAATTTGGCTAATTTAGTTTTAAGTGTCTGATTTCCCCTTTCTACAAGTGGATCCCCAGCTGTTCACAAAATTCTTTATTGATTTGTCCAATAAAGTGTGGACCATTATCTGAACTAAGTCAAATGGGGATACCGAACCTCGGGACAATTTCTCTCATTTACACCTTGACAACAGTAGCCGCTATGTTATCAAGGGTTGGGTATGCTTCGATCCAGCGGCTGAATCCATCGACTGTGACAAGTATGTACTTGTACCCCTGGCACATTTCTAATTCGATATAGTCCATCTGCAATGTCTCAAACGGACCCATAGGCAATGGTGTTTTTCCTCCTTCACATCCTATTCCTTTCCCTGGATTGTATTTCTGCAGACCAAACGATTACTACTTACCTTATGAACTAAGGTTTGTAGTTTCGGATGCCACCAAGTAGCCATCAGAGTGTCCCCTACTGCCCTTGCACCACAATGGGTTGCCTAGTGCATGCACTTTATAACCCATACTGCCAATGAATCTGTCATGCAGGTCTGTGCTGCTGGAGTGGTCCACAGTTCAGTCATACATTCCAGTACACACCCAAGTTGTCTCCACCATTCCTTATCTCCTTTAGTAGCCTCCTCCTGTAATCGAACAATTTCTTGGATGGTTGGCATCAGTTTCTCCAAGTTAGTTATACATTTAGTCTGCCTCACCATTTTGGTACCAGTACCTTACGTTCCCATGATACTTTCTTGAATACCAAATCAGCATTACGATTCCCGATATCTACTGGAGTCTTTTCTCTAGTGTGGGCACTACATTTCATAACAGAAATTTGTCTGGGTAGCATCAAGGCCTTCAATAAATCTGTCACCAATTGTTTATTTGAGATTTGGGTTCCTGCGGAAGTTAAAAATCCCCTATTTTTTCCATAATTGTCCAAAATCATGCACCACCCCAAATGCATACTGAGAATCAGTGTAAATATTCACTTTTAAATTTCCCCCAATTATACAAGCCCGAATTAGAGCAAATAATTCAGCTTGCTGTGCTGAATAAGTTGACTAAAAGGCGGCTGCTTCTACAATTTTTGCTTTCTGATTAACAACTCCATACCTAGCCAATCTCTTACTCCATGGTCCAATAGATGCGCCCCCATACAAGATGATATCAGGGTCCTCTATGGGTGCATCCCTCAAGTCCTCTCTGACTGATGTTTCCTCCTCTATCACAAATAGACAGTCATGTCCTGCCTCTGATTGCTCTTCTGGGGGTGAAATAAGAAAAGAGGCTGGGTTAATCAATGTCTATGGAATCAATGTACAATGTCTGATTTGCAGTTTTGGGTTGTTCAAAAGATAGATCTCATACTTATTTTGGCGGGCCATCGTTAAGTGCTGGGTTTGAAGCTGCCCCAATATTGCCAATACCGAATGTGAACTGTACACTACAATCTCCTGCTGGAGGGTCAAATTAGCAGCTGATTGTAAACTATTATATACTAGACTAAGTGGGACCCACTGGATCCCATGTTCACACGGGAGGGCTGGTCCCCGTCGCAATATTCCAGCTCTCCACCAATTCCAATATTGGTGACCAGTGGGGGGGCTTTCTGGAATGCTGGTATGGGTTCTTGGGATGGCAGCTCAGTCCCTCAAGCCTGATCTGCTGGCAGCTCACTCGCGGCTGGTGGGCTTGCAGTTGACTCATGACTATTCCTTGAAATTCCATTTCAAGCAGTGTGCAAGTCCACCAAATTCAAATCCATGTTCCTACCATTTCAAGCAGGGTTCAAGGCCACCAAATTCAAGTGCAGTTTCTTACCACTATGAGCAGGGTGCAAGGCCACCGAATTCAAGTGCAGTTTCATACCACTTCAAGCTGGATCCAAGGCCACCAAATTCAGTGCAGTTTTATTCCACTTCAAGCAGGGTCCAAGGCCACCAAATTCAAGTGCAGTTTCTTACCACTATGAGCAGGGTGCAAAGCCACTGAATTCAAGTGCAGTTTCCAACCACTTCAAGCAGGGTGCAAGGCCACCGAATTCACGTGCAGTTTCATACCACTTCAAGCTGGATCCAAGGCCCCCAAATACAAGTGCAGTTTCATACCACTTTCAGCAGGGTGCAAGGCCACCAAATTCAGTGCAGTTTTATTCCACTTCAAGCAGGGTCCAAGGCCACCAAATTCAAATGCAGCTTCATACCATTTCATGCAGGGTGAAACCACTATAAAACCACCATAAAACCACACATAACACCAAACTCACAGTTCCATAGACATTCAGTGTGTTCAGTTGATTCACAGCTCAGACAGAGTCATGAACTCTCCCTCCCCCATCATGCAGAAACTGAGCCACACCCACACTTCTGGGTTTAATAACCCCTCCCCCTCCCACCGGAAAAGGTGTGGCTTTCAGGACGTGATTGACAGGAGAGAGATTCTCAACATTTTTTAAACACGAATAACACTTTTATTTTTCATTGATGGGAAGAATTCTCTGCACCTGCTCAGCGGAGTGGGGACTGAGTAAGATGGCCAAAAATCACAGCCGTAAGTGTAGCGTTTTATCTAAAATCAATATACAGTGCAAACAGGAAGTAAGTGCATTTGCAGTAGTGCCTTTTAACTTCAAGCCAAATCACCCAAGCCGCCATTTGCAGTTAGTGCCTTTCAACCTCAAGCCAAAGCACCCAAGCCACCATTTGCAGTAAGTGCTGCCTTTCAATTTCAAGCCAAAGCACCCAAACGACCATTTGCAGGCAGTGCCTTTTTACCTCAAACAAACTATATTTTCATTTTCAAACCACATTAAGGGTACTCACAGTTGTGTAGACATTTGTTCAGTGTTATTCAGAGCTCAGAGAGACGTGACCCTTTGCTTCATCCATCTTGCAGAGAGCGAGTGAGGCACACCACTTCCTGGTGTTATAGTCCCTCCCCCTCCCTCCTGCAGGGGCAGCAGAGAGAATGGTGATTTTGTTAAACTTCAAGCCAAAGCTCCCAAGGCACCATTTGCAGTAAGTAATGCCTTTCAACTTCGTCAAAACACCCAAGCCACCATTTGCAGTAAGTAGTGCCTTTCAACTTCAAGCCAAAGCTCCTAAGCCACCATTTGCAGTAAATAGTGCATTTCAACTTCAAGCCAAAGCACCCAAGCCACCATTTGCAGTAAGTAGTGCCTTTGAACCTCATGCCACCATTTGCAGTAAGTTGTGCCTTTCAACTGCAAGCCAAAACACCCAAGCCACCATTTGCAGTAAGTAGTGCCTTTCAACTTCAAGCCAAAGCACCCAAGCCACCATTTGCAGTAAGTAGTGCCTTTCAACTTCAGGCAAAGCACCCAAGCCACCATTTGCAGGCAGTGCCTTTTTACTTCAAACAAACCATATTTTCATTTTCAAACCACATTAAGGGTACTCGCAGTTGTGTAGACATTTGTTCAGTGTTATTCAGAGCTCAGAGAGACGTGACCCTTGGCTTCATCCATCTTGCAGAGACTGAGTGAGGCACACCACTTCCGGGTTTTATAGTCCCTCCTCCTCCCTCCAGCAGGGGCAGCAGAGAGAATGGTGATTTTTTTTAAACTTCAAGCCAATGCTCCCAAGCCACCATTTGCTGTAAATAGTGCATTTCAACTTCAATCCAAAGCACCCAAGCCACCATTTGCAGTAAGTAGTGTCTTTCAACTTCAAGCAAAGCACCCAAGCCACCATTTGCAGTAAGTAGTGCCTTTCAACCTCAATCCAAAGCACCCAAGCCACCATTTGGAATAAGTGGTGCCTTTCAACTTCAAGCCAAAGCACCCAAGCCACCATTTGCAGTAAGTAGTGCCTTTCAACTTCAAGCAAAGCACCCAAGCCACCATGTGCAGTAAGTAGTGCCTTTCAACCTCAAGCCAAAGCACCCAAGCCACCATTTGCAGTAAGTAGTGCCTTTCAACTTCAAGCAAAGCACCCAAGCCACCATGTGCAGTAAGTAGTGACTTTCAACTTCAAGCCCAAGCAACCAAGCCACAGCACCCAAGCCACCATGTGCAATAAGTAGTGCCTTTCAACCTCAAGCCAAAGCACCCAAGCCACCATTTGCAGTAAGAAGTGCCTTTCAACTTCAAGCCAAATCCACCACCACCATTTCCAGTAAGTAGTGCTTTTCAACTTCAAGCCAAAGCACCCAAGCCACCATTTGCAGTAAGTAGTGCCTTTCAATTTCAAGCCAAGCACCCAAGCCACCATTTGCAGTAAGTAATGCCTTTCAACCTCAAGCCAAAGCACCCAAGCCACCATTTGCAGTAGGTAGTGCCTTTCAACTTCATGCCACAATTTGCAGTAAGTAGTGCCTTTCAACCTCAAGCCAAAGCTCCCAAGCCACCATTTGCGGTAAGTAGTGCCTTTCAACTTTAAACCAAAGCACCCAAGCCACCATTTGCAGTAAGTAGTGCCTTTCAATTTCAAGCCAAGCACCCAAGCCACCATTTGCAGTAAGTAATGCCTTTCAACCTCAAGCCAAAGCACCCAAGCCACCATTTGCAGTAGGTAGTGCCTTTCAACTTCATGCCACCATTTGCAGTAAGTAGTGCCTTTCAACCTCAAGCCAAAGCTCCCAAGCCACCATTTGCGGTAAGTAGTGCCTTTCAACTTCAAGCCAAAGCACCCAAAACAACCATTTGCAGGCAGTGCCTTTTTACTTTAAAAAAAACATATTTTCATTTTCAAACCACATTAAGGGTACTCACAGTTGTGTAGACATCTGTTCAGTGTTATTCAGAGCTCAGAGAGACGTGACCCTTGGCTTCATCCATCTTGCAGAGAGTGAGTGAGGCACACCACTTCCTGGTTTTATAGTCCCTCCCCCTCCCTCCAGCAGGTGCAGCAGAGAGAATGGTGATTTTTTTAAACTTCAAGCCAAAGCTCCCAAACCACCATTTGCAGTAAGTAGTGCATTTTGAACTTTAAACCAAAGCTCCCAAGCCACCATTTGCAGTAAATAGTGCATTTCAACTTCAAGCCAAAGCACCCAAACCAAAGCACCCAAGCCACCATTTGCAGTAAGTAGTGCCTTTGAACTTCATGCCACCATTTGCAGCAAGTAGTGCCTTTCAACTTCAAGCCAAAGCATCCAAACAACCATTTGCAGGCAG
Organism: Amblyraja radiata; assembly: GCF_010909765.2. Taxonomy (NCBI): domain Eukaryota; kingdom Metazoa; phylum Chordata; class Chondrichthyes; order Rajiformes; family Rajidae; genus Amblyraja; species Amblyraja radiata. Next base: position 42,996,345 of record NC_045966.1, read on the forward strand.
TACCTTTTTTCTTCAAACAACCCATATTTTCATTTTCAAACCACATTAAGGGTACTCACAGTTGTGTAGACATTTGTTCTGTGTTATTCAGAGCTCAGAGAGACGCGACCCTTGGCTTCATCCATCTTGCAGAGAATGAGTGAGGCACACCACTTCCTGGTTTTATAGTCCCTCCCCCTCCCTCCAGCAGGGGCAGCAGAGAGAATGGTGAATTTTTTAAAAACATTAATATCTCTCTGATTTGTCATCGATGGGAACATCTCAGATCTTGTACAAGTCTATATTGGCCCTCCTTTCCCGGCTTTGGAACGGCAAGAATAGGGGTGTTAAAAATCGATTGGCACTTCACCAATATACCCTGTTCTACCAAACCCCAAATTAATTTGTCAATGTTGCTGACGGCCTGTAATTTTAATGGTTATTGGTGTATTGAAGGAAGTGTTACCCCTTTCTGGAGAGCTACTTGGATGGGATTGATCTTCATGCATCCTACCTGAGCTGTGTCCTCCGCCCACACCTGAGGGTCCACATACTTGCATACCTCACTCCCCAGATTATGTCGTAAGCGGGTAACAACTGTCCTTCGAGCCTGATAAAATTCAACAATATATTGATTGGACAAATTTTGTTTTTGGTAATTATTCCGGTCTGCCATGGTGATTGCCTGTCTTAACATCATTCCTATGGTCTTTAGCTTTTGCCGGGTGGTTTATCTTTCGGGTGATGTGAGGAGCAACTTCTTCAGTTCTTCTCCATAATTGTGCTGGTATTTTGGTGTATTCAGCAGCTCCCTCTTTTCCCTCAACTAGTGCCAATACTTCCACCTCCACTCCTGTCCTTCATGTGGTTTAAAGAAGGCTTCAGCTCTTTATCCTTCCCACTCCTATCGTAAGCCAGTGTAATGTGGAGTGGCGGTTCTTCATCCAGATCTAAGGACCACAATTGAGGGGTCACTATGGAATAACACTGCCGTAATGGAGCCCAGGGGGCCAATATTATGCCTCTGTTGCCACATTCTATTTTTAATTGGAAAGCACAGAGCAAATCTCTAGCCATCAGATTGCAATCTAATCTGGTGGTTATCACAAATCTATGTTTCATTGCCTTTCCTCCATATACTACTTCGACTGGCTTCGAGATGGGATACTGGCAGACTTGTCCTTGAAAGCCGGACAGGTTCTGAAATTAGTTTGATTGTGGGCGATTATAAATTGATTGAAGGGATGACATGGATGCTCCTGTGTCTGTGTAGCAGATTTTACCTTCTACTTGTAGAGACAATATTGGTTCTTCATCAGACTTGCATCCAGTCACTACTAGGTTTGCTAATCGTAAGAGTGTAAATGGGTTATTCTGAGAAAAGGAGATTTCCCCCTTTGTTTATTGGTTTTCCTGCCAGTTTCCAAAGGTTCAAAGGTTCAAAGGTTATTTATTGGTCACATACACCATAGGTGTAGTGAAATACTTCTTGCCAATGCAGCACATAAAAAAGAATACAGACATAACAATAATAAAGAGATTTAAACATAAAAAACATCCCCCCGCAATGGTTCCCATTATGAGGGAAGGCACAAAGTCCAGTCCCCATTCCATGTCCACCAATAGTCAGGCCTATTGAGGCCTCCGCGGTCGCCTTTCCGGTGGCCCGATGTTCCAGGCCGTTCTCGCCGGGTGATGGTGCTCCGGCGTCGGGAGAATCCTCTCAGCGGCTTGGGACACCTGGAACGGCTGCTTCCTTACTGAAGACCTCGTCTTCCGAAGCTAACAAGGCCGCGCTGGATGGAGCTCCACCACTGCCGATCTCGGCCAGAGATCCCAGGCTCCCGATGTTAAAGCTCAGCGTTGCCGCCCGTGGCTGGCCGCACCACAGACCACAGCTCCGCGATGTTTTTTTCGGCTGTCTCAGCCCCCACCCCCCATATAAAAGAGACAAGAACTCCAAAAAACTAAACACTAAAACTCACTAAATGTTTTTTTTAAAAGAGTGAAAAAACGAACAGCTGCAGGTGGGAAAGCCATGCCATACAGGACGGCGCCCCCTAGCCACTGTGCTCTCTAGGATCCTGTTGATCTCTCCATTCTCTTTGGTCTTGGAGATTTCTTCTGTGACCCCCTCTTTTGTTCTTTCCTTTATTTGGCACTCCCTATTCCAGTGACCTATCCCTCCACAAGTATAACACTGGCGCACTCCTGGTGGCCGGTATCTCCTTAAACTTAATCTCTGGTGGACTGGCTCCGGGGCAGGTATCGCTCTGTGGTATCGGTCTAGATATTCCGGGACTCTAATTTCTCCCCATCCGTAATTTGCTGGTACTCTGGGGTTCCATGGTTCGGGATCAGATTTTGGCAACTCTTTTCTTATTTCATATTCAGTCTTTGGTTTTACTGCAGGCAGATTCTCCTGCTTCTTTATGTCCCTCCAGTGATACCTTACAGCCCTAGCCATTTGACTGGTGCTGTTTTCTGTCCAGTCCACTTTATTAGTTTTAATGCATTCTGCTACGTTGGTGGGAAGGCAATTCAATAAGATGGCACAATATTGTGGGGAATTTACTCCGTTTTGATAATTTAAGTCACCCGATTGATCCATAAATAATTCGGAGAATCGTTGTAAAAATTCATTTGCTCCCTCTCCCTTTTTTGTTCTTACATCTAGTATTCTAGTTAAATTAATTGGCTTTTAAAGAGTGTTTGCAAGGGCCATTAAAACAGCCTCTTCCCTTGCACCCTTGTCCACTATTATATTTGCTAGAGCGTCATGCGATGGATGTCCAAAATTTGTTAGGAACCGGGTGTGTTCACTTGGGGTAATAGTCTGCTGGATCACTGCCCATAGATCTTGGGAGTCTGCCTGGTAAATGCGCATTGTTGTTCTTAGGTGATCCACAAAGGAAGCAGGTGATTTTCTACAATCGGGTATTTGACTTAAAATAGCCATCATCTCGTTGGGCTTCCATGGGGTATAGACTCTTATTGTACGGGGATTATTTGCACTTACTGCATTGGCCAGATCAAAGGAAGGATTAAGCATTTCCCTGACAGGGAACTGTCTAAGGGTTGTTTGTCTATCTCGGCTTCTTCAATTGCTGTCTCACCCCTAGATGTACTTTCCCCCTCACTAGGGGGTTCACGATACCTCTTAAATGATTCCGTTACCTCTCTCGCTACTCAGTCAACTTGTCTAGGCTTAAATTTGCAAGAATACCCTGGATTTTGTACCTGTCCTCTACTTTCCTTGTCCTTAACTAATAGAGTTCTCGTTCTAGTTTGGCGTCTGGTCCTGTGAACTCTCTGTCTATCTGTTATTAATGGAGTGGTCGGGTTTAAGGAAGTCTGTGCTATTGAATCTGATTGTCTATTCCGTTCACAAGCTAAACAATGCATATCTGAGGCATGGGGATCGTAAGATGAATAAGGTGGTGGGCGTGAATTCCTAATTTTAACGCTTTCCCAATCTTCTAAATGATGATGATGATCATCATCATCCCCCTCACAACTAACACCAACCATCTGATTCTCACGCTTGAAACTTATTGATGCCAGTTTCCCTGTGGAAGAATTTCTTCTCCCCTTCTCTTTAATATTCTCAGGCTCCCCTCTCAAGCCTGGAGGTTTGTATGATTCGGTATCATCTATTACAACCCCCCGCTTCAGAGTTACTTCCTTCCAACTTGCCATTCTTTCAGCCGCTCTATTTGCTTTCTGTTCCTCAAAATAGTTTTTCCATAATCTGATTCATTCTATTGCCTCTTCACTATCGCTATGCTGCCATATAATCTGCTCAATATACTTGAATCCCTTCACTGTATCAACGCCACGTTCGGGCCATAATTTGCTCCCTAATTCTCTATTTAGTACCACATAAATAATTATCAATGGGTCAACCTTATGTGGAAACTCGCTGCATATTTCTTGTAACGAACTTTCAGAGTCGGCCGTCATATCCTTATCCCCTTGATTCCCCATTCTTGGAAAAAGGAAGCAACACCTAAGCTACTCACACCTCCTTATCTATTCTATTCAATTTACTCCTCCCTTTCAAACTCCAAGACTACCAAGTTCGCTCCCGAACAATGGCCAACAGCTCCGAAGCGCTGATAGTCTTTCACCTTTTCCCCACAGTTGCATAATCAATCCTTCCAATCTACTATTCAAATTATTTCCTTGTCTCTTACAAATTCGCATAATTCCCACTCTACTATTATCTACAACAGTTCTTAGTCATTTAAAAATTAAGGTGCCCCAGGGAACAATCAATCACAATCAAACACCTTCCCGCAGCCTATCTCCTTTACCCAGGACCACCTTAATCTAAACACATGCAAATGAGCTCCAAGCAAGCAAGCAAAATCATATACAGAAAACAAATTATACCACTTATTCTTATACACAACCACATTCCTGTATAAACCTGAAGCATTCGTCTAATATCGCATTTGTTAACCGTACAATTTCAAAAACAACACGGTATATTTTTAATCCCTCATCGTGGTGTGCTCGGTCAACGGAACGATCACTCCTCTGAAGCAATCGATCGGAAGGATATGAACCCCCGATCGAACAACCACAGATCGGACTTTAATACTAACACAATCCCAACCAAACCTAATTCTTATCTCTCTAACCCACTATTACCCCAGTTTTCAAAATACTCAAACTCTTAAACAATACACAGTAACAATTCACGATCTTAATACTTTCCAAAAGTTTCTTACATGCAACAAAGTATTTGTATACAGTTAGTATCCGAAAGAAATATATATACTGGAAATTTTACTAGACTCGATCATAAACACAGTACGTTAACAGCAATCTTTAATATACAATTCCACAAACAAATCACACGGTTTCAATTCCGCTTCACGCTGTTATCAACCAGTGAACCCCTCCCTCAGATAGAGAAGACATTCCCCTTCCTTGGGTACTCTTTGCTGAGGGGTACTACTTCTTCGTTAGCTACTTTTCCCCTTCAGATACTTCTCCTCTCACTAAATGCTCAGACTTCTATTGGGGAACATACCCCTCCACTCTAAGTTCTCAGAATTAAGGATACTTTTTCCCATCCGGATACTTTTCACTAACAAATCAGTTTCCCTTCTCTCAGTTACTCTTCGCTATCAGGTACTAATCAACAATCGATCAGAGCGGTACTACTCCTGGTTGATCAGCCGTTATTCGGAATAGATCTCAAACACACTATACAAACTTCTAAATTATATATCATACACAGAATTCTGAAGTACGTGCCAAAACCTCAATATGAAATTCTGTATTTAGACAGTTTAATTTGAACATTTTCAGTTCGCTCTGATCGGCCCAATTAGCTTTTGGCGCGTAACTCAACGTACGCGAATGCAAAATCAATTTTACTCGGACAATGAACTATCGAATGGATTAGAGTATTCTCAACCAATCTACACTCTAACCACCAAACACAATGCCTTTACGAGAGTCCTCCCCATCTTTTCAGAGATCTGGATATCTCAAACAGGTGTGAACTTTAACCAACATAGGCTCACCCTGTCAATAAGGCTTCTTCCTCTCCACCTGCTTGGCACCGGGTGTCAGCCTCTTCACGCTGGCATTCGATGCCGATTTTTAGAGAGCACCTTTACAATCTGCACCCCCAGCAATGACGATCACCGCTTAGCACATAATACCCTGTTTTCCAATATCCCGTCAATTGGATACCAATTCTGGGTAGGGCCTTTAACGCAGCTGATCTGAAGGGAACAGGTTTTCTTTTCGCCAGCAGCTGCAGCTACCAACCATGAACAAGTTTTCTGGGGCTCAAACCCAGAAGAGAGGGCCTTTAACCCAACCCTGATGTTATGTTATGAGCCTTTAACTGAGTAGGGCCTCTAACCCCAAAGGCACTAATGCCATCAGTGCTTGCTAGACTCTGTTCTACGATCTTGTTGGGACCTTTTTCCAAGCCTGCGAATGATCGATCTGCTCCAACTAGCGAAGTGACGAAAATCAATGCGAAAACCGTACTTTGGCGCCGATTTCTGCACTCGTAATCGGGAACAGCTCAACATCCTTAATCGCAAGCTTGTGTTTGGAGGTCCATTGAGATCCCGGATGAGCCCCCAATGTAAATAAGCTATTTCTAAGCTCCCCCCAGTCTAGGTCAGTTAATAAACCACTGATTCAAGCACTGGAACAACAAAACTTTATTTTTATAAAGCACAACAAATCACCCTATACGTACCTAAACCACGCTAGGTTTGACCCTTGTATCTGCCTGGCCAAGCCCTTTAGCCTCATGCATGCAGAGACACTTCAAAAGGTCACACAGTCCCAAGCACTCTTCCAGATGATCGACAACGGACCTCATGGGGGCTGCCTTTTATAGGTCCCCAAATCTTGAGGGGCCGAACTACAGAGTGGTGGTATATTTACAATCCAATCAAGTATAACAAATTACAATAATACATTACTGCCAGGTACACGTCCAATTACAGAATCTTCTTACATTGTTGCATGTGAAGCTTCCAGAAGAGGCTAACAGATCCTTGAATAATGCAATATTTACCCTGGGATTCAAACAAACCAGACAGGGCTTAACATTTCAACCAATCAACACTTAACAGGTTAACTGTTTCGCAACATTGTTTACAATATATACAAGGCTCGTGCGGAGATCCAATCATTTTACGCATTTATGTTTGTTTGCAGAGATTATATACATGTTATCAATTAAGGAGAAATGAGGAGAACACCTGGATCCCTCAACCTTACATATCAATCTGATACCCAGACTGGTCGGCGCCACAGCCTGTAAATTTCCACTGACAAAATTTAAGCAATTCTGACAAATGCAGGGATCCTCCATTTTATGTTGTCTTTAATTTAGTCAATATTAACCTGGCAACTGTACCATGACGCACCAACGTTTACAATCTATATCATGCTGAATAATCTCTTCATCTGTTTTAATGGTTCTATGATATTAATTTCTGCTTTCGATTCTAAAAAAAATACTAGCAATCATTTGCACAAAATCTTTCATGTCTCTGGGTGCTCTAAACATCTTGTGTCCTTCCAAGTGTGGTCCCTGTGTGAGTGGCGAGAGATAACAGGTTAAAATTCTTTGCTCCAAAATATTTTGGTGCAACAGGCAATCATCGAGGTAAAACAGTAATTAAACCATCATAATCATTGCAATTTGAGATGAATTATTATGCCAAAAAAATATTTTCATTTTGTAAATTATAACTTAAAAATAGCCACCGTAATTATATTTTAGCAAATGCAAATTTAAATTCTGTGACATTGGATCTCACAAATGGTGAGGATTTCCTCTATGATGTACTGCTGTGAAGTTTAGTTTACTTTAGAAATATAGTGTGGAAACAGGCCCTTCGGCCCACTGACTCCACGCCACGATCACCCGTACACTATCACTATCCTACACACCAAATACAATTTTTACCGAAGCTAATTAAGCTACAAACCTGCACGTCTTTGAAATGTGGGATGAAACTGGAGCACCCAGAGAAAAACTACACGGTCACGGGGAGAAGGTACAAACACTATACAAACAGCACCCATAGTTAGTCTGAAGAAGGGTTTCGGCCCGAAACGTCGCCTATTTCCTTCGCTCCATAGATGCTGCTGCACCCGCTGAGTTCCTCCAGCAATTTTGTGCACCCATAGTTAGAATCGAACCAGAGTCTCTGGCGCTTTAAGGCAGCAACTCTATTGATGCATAACTCTGCCACCCACGGTCCATTTTATATTCTGATCTATTTTAATCTTCTTATCTCCATTGCATTTCCATCCCATTACCACAACAGAAGTCAATGCATTCTGTGCCAAAACTTAGTTGGTCTTGATTTCAGTAACACAAGTCATATATCGATGAACCCACCAAGTTGCAAACACCTTAGATAACTTGTGATGCGTTTCCAAATATAAATGTGCACTGCTTCAATGGGATGAGTTCAAGCCCCAGTCAAGGATCTGAAGGCATATGATGACATGACATTAGTTATAGGAGCCTCTATCTTTGGAGTTGTTCTAGTTTAGTTAATTATTGTCACGTGTACCGAGGTACAGTGCAAAGCTTTTTTTTGTTGCAGGCAACAGTCATCTAAAATACTGTACACGATTACTATCAAGCCACTCACAATGTACAGATACAGAATAAATGGTATAATGCTTAGTGCAAGATAAAGTCCATTGAAGTTCAACTAAACGTAGTTTGAAGATCTCCAATTAGGTAGATGGGAGATCAAGACTGCTATCTACTTGTTGATAGGATGGTTCAGTTGCCTGATTACACCTGGGAAGAAATTGTCGCAGAACCTGGAGGTGTGCGTTTCATACCGCTGTACCTCTTGCCTGAGGGGAGAGGGGAGAAGAGGGAGTGACCAGGGTGAGACTGTTGCTTGATTATTCTGGCAGACAGAATAAAGTGTAGATGGAGTCAATGAAAGGGAGGTTGGTTGGTGTGATGGACTGGGCTACAACTCTGCAATTTCTTGCAGTCTTGGATGGAACTGATCGCAAATCAAGTTGTGATGCATCCCAATAAAATGCTTTCTGCAGTGCATTTGTGGAAGATGGTGAGACTTGTTGGGGACATCCTATTTTGGGAAAGAACACTAAAAACAAGGATCTATGTGTGTAGATTAACCTTGATTAATCCATGCCATTTATAATCTCCACTACACATATATGCATGCCACCCATTACATGGTATTACGGTACTACACTAACAAGGACAGCAGGCTCTCAGAAGCCACGCCAAGCTGGGTATGAATGGCTGGCAGTTTGAATGTTCTGTATTACTTATGGAATAAAGACTAATGTTTCACCATGTATGTTATCGTGGATCATTCACAAACATGGTGTCAGCATCTTTTAGCCACATCTCCAACTCTTTTGCCTGAATATATTTTAGTTTTTATTTTACAACGGACCATCGCTCTGTTGTCATGGTGAGATCGTTTCGTAAACCCGATCCTCTGATATTCAACAGTAAACTTGCCGAACGTTGGTGCATCATCGAGGTGGAATTTGGAATTTTCATTGATGCTGCCCACCCGGGAGCTGCTCCCCACACCATTGCATCAATTTTCTTCAACGTAGTGGGCAGAGGCTGCCCTGCGGTCACAGGATTTCTATTACGCCCCAGAACGTACTGATGCGGTAACCTAGGTTGTGACCCCGAAATAGTCTATCAGGGACCACACTTGCCTCCTACGCAAGTTCCGTGACCTGTGCCAACTGCTCATTGAGCATCACAAATTATTTTCCCGCAGCCAACACGAGGTTGAGACGGTCGAATCCCACATCGGTGCTCTGAAGAACATTGCTGCAAGATGCCACTTCCAGGACCGCGACGTACTCATCCGCGGTAGACTCGTATATGGCATCCTGAATGACAAGGTGAGAAATGAACTACTCCGGGATGAGGAACTCACACTGGCTAAAGCTGAACGAGTCTGCCGGGTTGCAGAGTTCACTGACACCCATACCAAATCCCTGGGACTGGGACCCCACTCTGCCTACGATGTCCATGCTTTCTATATCTCTCTGCGACAACCGTTAATATCTCCTCGACAACCACCTACAGCCCCAGGGAGGGTAACCGACCCACTGGTGCATAACTGTGGTAATTGCGGCGGCTCGCACCCGAAATTTCATGAGCAATGCCTCGCTTACGGCAAAACCTGCCACTACTGTAAAAAGAAAAAAACACTTTATTCGGTATTGCCGCGCTCATGGTAACAGGGCCCAGCCACAACAATCTCTCTATGCGCTTGAGCCCACACTTTCCCACGAGGCACTGACTGAAATAGCAGCACCAACAGAGCCACAACCGCAACACCTGCAAGAAGACAGCCAAAATGTACATTCATGTATACCCGACTCACCATCTAAAAACAGTGATCCCATGACAATGCTCAGTATCAACAATACCAAAGTCGCTGCAAAGATAGATACTGGGGCACGGTGCAACGTTCTATCCTTATCGGACTTCCAAAGAATTCACAACAATGAAACTGTCATGAAAACAAACTCCAAGTTACATCCATTTGGTGGGGGGGAGTTGCAACTGGTTGGTAAAGTCACACTCCAATGCCATCTAGCTTCTCAAGTTTACAATCTGGATTTTTTCAGCATTAAAGGGGAAGTGCCCCTCTTTCTGGGCATCGATGCATGCCACGATATGGGCCTAGTCACCTTCGGCAAAACTGTGGTACACCGCATACCTCAAGGATGCAGAACAGGTGGAACAACTCAGGCAGGATAAAATCAGTGGCCTCAAGCAAATCAACACTGCTCTCCCAGGGAAATTGAAGCTTTAGTGCATAAAGTGCGAGAGGACGGAACGCGGTGAACACATGTCAGGGCAGATGAGACAGTGTGAGACTTGCAGAATGTGGGAGACCAGGGTCACAGATGGAGCCTCTGGCTGCTACAACTGTGGCAAGTACGTCCAGTTTCAGCTCCTAAAGGACCGTGTTGGGGCACTGGAGAAGCAGCTGGATGACCTCAGGGCCATCTGGGAAAACGAGAGTTTCCTGGACAGGACCTACAGTGAGGTAGTCACGCCGAGGTTACGGGAAGAACTAAGGTGTGCGACAGAGAGAAAGGGTGGAAATCGTGGAGTGCAGGAGACCCAGGTGGCGGTGCCTAATGAAAACAGGTACGCCCTCTTGGGAACTGTCCGGGGAGACGATGTTTCCAGTCCGAGTGGCGGACACGTCAGTGGCTCCAATCCTGGAGATGGGACTCGACCGGTGAGACCGACGTCGGTCAGAGCCCTAGTGGTGGGTGACTCCATTATCCGAGGAGCGGACAGGAGATTCTGTGGCGGCAGACGAGATGCGAGGATGGTCTATTGCCTCCCTGGTGCCAGGGTTCAGGATGTCATGAGCCGAATTCAGAACATCCTCGAGAGAGAGAAGGTGAACAGCCGGCAGTAGTTATGCATGTAGGCACAAACAACATCGGGAAGAAGATGGCGTTGAGAGGAGGAAGATCACATGGAGAGAGCTGTGGAGCATAGAGTCAAATAAGCTGAGCTTCATTATCAGAGCCACATATGACGTCCTTCCCTCTCCCACAAACATAAATCTTTGGCTGGAGAGGATCCAGCCAGCCCCCTGTGTGCAGTAACCAGCAAACCTCAAGCACATACTGGTCGGTTGTAAGGCGCTTTCGTTCCCAGTTGAATTCGCAGCTACCAACCTGCGACCAGACCTCGTTCTCTGGTCCAACTCCAGTCGGCGTGCTTTCATCATTGAGCTGACGGTCCCCTGGGAGGAGGCTGTGGACGAGGCCTTTGAAAGCAATTGCTAGAACCACAAGTTTGCACACCGTCGGTGATCCAATCCCAGCTCCTACACCGCCGCGACATACAAAGAATGTTATGATAAAACCAGCTCTCTGCTTCAACCGCTCAACAAGGGACAGGTTTGTCCGCTTATGGTCGCTCAGAGGCTATGACTGCCTCCCTGTCATTCTGGGGTCAACTGCGGAGCCACGCTCATACTTGGTCAGTGTTGACAATGGCATTTACCGACACACCCGCCAACACCTCCTCCCGGTTAATGAGCCGGCACCTTCCCGTCCTTACCCTGACCAACCTGTCGGGTTTCCCTCATGCTCCACGGATGCCACTCCAGTGATTCCTCTACCGGTTCCAGCACCATCCCTGCCTTTCCACCAGCTCCACCGGTGTTTTCTCCTCCACGTTCACCTGATAAGGGACTTGCTTCCTCAGAGATGGATGAGGCGCATGAGGGGTACTACCGTACACATGCAGGTCGTGTCTGCAAGCCAAACCCACTGATTGGAAAGTTCACCAGCTATACTTGAACTGTGCATGACCTGTTTTGTTTTATGTACTCATATATTCACAGCGTGCACAACTAAAATAAATGCACACACCTTATACTGATGTTTTACAATATACAGTATACTCCACTAACCATTCTATATATGCTTTGCTTCTTTAAGAGAAAGGATGTACATTAATCTTTATTAATCCAACCATTTATAATCTCCACTACACATATATGCATGCCACCCATTACATGGTATTACGGTACTACACTTACAAGGACAGCAGGGTCTCAGAAGCCACGCCGAGCTGGGATTGCATCGCTGGCAGTGTGAATGTTCTGTATTACTTATGGAATAAAGACTAATGTTTCACCATGTATGTTGTCATGGATCATTCACAAACAATGTGACTTTTAAGATGGATTTAAAAGAATGCTAAACTGTGCAGGTTAGATTGTATAAAGTTCATAAATTCATAAGTTCTTGAACCTTTCGGCCCATCAAATCTACTCCGTCATTCAAACATGGCTGATCTATCTTTCCCTATTAACCCCATTCTCCTGCCTTCACCCAATAACCCCTGATACCCATACTAATCAAGATTCTGTCAATATCCACCTTCAAATATCCATTGACAGCCTCCACAGCCATCGGTGGCGATGAACTCCTCAGATATGCCACCATCTGACTGAAGAAATTGCTCCTCATTGCCTTTCTAAAGTACGTCCTTTTATTCTGAGGCTCTGTCATCTGGTCCTAAACTCTCCCACTAGTGAAAACATCCTCTCCACATCCACTCAATCCAGACCTTTCACTTTTCGATATATAAAGCATCAAGTAAAAGCAACATTCAAATGGAATGCCAAAATGAGTCCTTCTTCATTCCCATTTAGTGGTTGTGTTGCTACTGGCAACCGTTTGTGTCCAATTGGCCTTTATTGCAAATGAAAAACAGATGAAATGCAGAAAAATAAAATGTGTATCCAACATTTTGATTTAGCTTCCCTTCAATCTTGAAGATGATGCTTGATATGCCCTGTTTCTGAAAAGATAGCTGACTGCGGCACTAAGTATTTCAGTAATTCTGTTGTGATCATTCAAAATAAGGAATTGTATTTTCAGAAGAGGTCAAACTCCACAATTGATTCCTTAAGGTGGAGAATTCTTTTTAGACCAAATCAGTTGGTAGTCGGCGAGATAAGAAAAAAAAAAAATCTTAAACTCATTTCAACTATCAGCTTTGGATCAGAAATGACAATCTTGGTGATGAGGCAGAAAATTATGCATTGAAAAGCAAAACACTGAGTCTGCTGAAGATGTGAAATCACAAAATAGTTATAGCATGGAAGAATATTCAGCCCATCAACTCTGATCCTATTCGATACATGAACAATCCAGCCAGTCATTTTCCACTCTTTCCTAGTTCTTTCTTCCAGATCCTTCTTAAACCCTCAAATTTTTTTTAGTTAATTTAGAGGTACAGCATGGAAATCGACCCTTTGGCCCACCATGTCCTCGCCCACCAGCGATCACCCGTTCATACTAGTTCTATGTTATCCCACTTCCACATCCACTCCCTACACGCGGGGGGCAATTTACATAGGCCAATTAACCTACAAACCCGCATGCCCTTGGGATGGGGGAGGAAACCGGAGCACATGGAGGAAACGCATACAGTGACAGGGAGAATGTGCAAACTCCATACAGACAGCACCCGAAGACCAGGTCTCTGCCGCTGTAAGGCAGCAACACTATCGCTGCGCCACTGTGCTGCCTTTTATGTTATGTTCCATGTCATCCCACTTTCACACACACTAGGTCCAATTTGCACAAGACAATCAACCTACAAACCTGCATGTCTTTGGGATGTGAGAGGAAACCGGAGCACCCGGAGGAAACCAATGCAATCACAGGGAGAACGTGTAAACTCCACACTGACAGCACCTGAGGTCTGGACTGAGCCCAGGACTCTGACAAGGTGAGATATCGGCTCTACCAGTGCGCCAATGTACTGCCTCATAATCAAATCTACCCTAAGTAGGAAGATCAAAAGTGTACACACAGTATTCCAGTTTCAATCTCACCAAAGTATGATACTTTACCCACTTTTATACTCTGCACTCCTTCCAATGAAATCCACAGTTTTATGTTAACATTTATTGTACCTCCCCGCTGATACTTTGTAAATACATTTGTATGTGGCTATCCGTCACTCAATCATCTCCAGAGAAATTATTGGCTTTCATTTGGAGAAGTTGTTTAGATTAGAGATACAGTGCAGAAACAGCGCCTTTGGCCCACCGAGTCCTCGTCGACCCGCAATCCCCGAACATTAAAGGTGGGTGGGAGAGAAAGGGAGAGAGGGGGAGAGAGGGGCAGAGAAGGGGAGAGAGGGGGAGAGAGGGGGAGAGAAGAGGAGAGAAGGGGAGAGATGGGGCAAGAAGGGGAGAGAGGGCGGGGGGAGAAGGAGTGGAGACACTTTTAAGAAGTCAGACAACTTATAATAAAATTTAGTGGGCATTTAACATTACCGGTCGGTTTTCCTTGGTCCTGAAAACACCAATGAGCCAATTAAAATGCCCGGTCAGCTAAGGAGATTGCCTATGGCTGCCCTCGACTGCCTGTAAATAAATAACGACCCCACTCCACAGCACTACGAGCTCAAAAGAACCATGCCAACCAATTTTTACTCGCGGAAATTTTTTTCAACATGCTGAAAATTTTCATCGACCAAACTGAGGCCGCGAGTATTCGGGAACTTCCATCGAGCATGAAGGAGAGTTCCAATGACCTCATAGGACCTCCACGTGTCAACCATGCTGCGAGTTTGAGTCAAGGGCAAACTCTTCTAAACTCACAGACTAGGTCGCCGCAGTGGGACGACTCCTTTAATGTACGTAGATCGCTGATCGGCGTGGACTCGGTAAGCCAAATGGCTTGTTTCCACACTGTATCTCAAAACTAAACTAAATAGGCTTGCTAAACTAAATAAGCCTGTTGCCTTATTGATTCCAAGATGTTTCAATTGAGTGGAAGTAAAAATAACCAAGAAAAGCTTGCATTTTCAAAGAAGCGTCACTATTGAATACACTTTCAAAGTATTGCACAACCAAAGAACTACTTTTGTTGTGGAGACACTTCAAGAATCAAGAGGGTTTGATTGTCATGTGCAAGAGGTGTGGTACAATGAAATTCTTCAAGGCCACAGCTGTGCAGACACATTAACACAGTAACAGCACTTTGCGAGTTTTTCGTAAACCAGCATCTCCCTGCAAGCAGCGGGCTGGGATGGAGGACTCCCTGCTGTGAATCCACGACGGAGGACTCGCACGGTAGGCCTGACTTGACAACCGCGGATTCCGAATCGGCCCCGAGCCACCAGCGTCGACGGGACCCACGTCATCGAGAATTAGGAGGGACCAAGAGCGAGGTGGACGCTGTGAGCAATGTGTGGGACCCGACCCAAGGTACATGTGAGAATAAAGTATCATTCATTCATTCATTCTGCAGTTCCTTGTATCTCATCTCACGATATTTACAGTCCCCTACCTTGAAGGATGAAATAGTAGGTTTGTGAATTGACATCTGAAAAGAGTAACTTCATAGGCTGAAGTATGTTTCCTGGACTTGGTTTATCTTAGTTTAGTTTAGTTTAAAGATGCAGATTTTTCGGAGCACCGAGTCCACACTGACCAGTGATCACTGCTCATTAACGCTGTCGAACACACATCAGGGACAGTTTACAATTTCACCAAGCCAATTAACACACTAACCTGTACGTCTTTGGAGTGTGGGAGGAAACCGGAGATCGTAGAGAAAACCCGCGAAGAGAATGTACAAACTCTGTACAGACAAGCACCCATAGTCAAAATCCATCCCGGGTCTCTGGCACTACAAGACTGCAACCTTTTGCATCATCTTATCTTTCTCATTTTTAGTATTTTCACTTGGCAAATTCAAGTGTATTGAAATTGAGAAAGAGTTTCTAAAAGATTAGATTGTCATCAGTGCTTGGAATAATTAGCTCCTGGCTCGACTCATTTCCCAGTCTCTTCTCCATTGTCTCCAAACATTTGTTATCTCCTACACTAGAATATAATGGGTTGTTTGCATTGATGCTCTGATGCACTTTGTTGTGATTGAAAAAAAGATGGAGTGTAATTTTATGTTCCTTGCGAAAGATAAGGAAATTGGAACTGTAAAGTTCCTTGTTGCCGATTGTGATTTAAAAATAAGCAGACTATAATTTTATGTTCCTTTTGAAGGACAAGGAAATTGGATGGCCTGGCATTATGTATTGACCCATAAACTAGAATGCTATCCTGATCTTCGATCCTACCTCAACGAGGACCTTGGACTTTTTCTAAATAAATGTAATGCTCTAACACCGATAAGTTTAATTTAGCTCACTTTGGCACTTTAGCCTAGTGTAGCGTGCTACATTATTGTTATAATGCTATAACTCTGTCTAGTTTAGTTTAGTTTAGTTTTAGTTTAGTTTAATTTAGTTTAGTTTAGAGATACAGCATGGAAACAGGCCATTTGGCCCACCGGGTTCACACTATATTATTGTTATAATGCTTTAACTGTTTAGTTTAGTTTAGTTTAGTTTAACTTAGTTTAGTGGTATAGCATGGAAACAGGCCCTTTGGCCCACCGAGACCACGCCGACCATCAATCACTCGTACACTAGTTCTATCCTACACACGAGGGATAATTTTATGGAAGCCAATTAACCTACAAATCTGCACGTCTTTGGAATGTGGGTAGGAAGAGGAAGTTCCTAGAGAAAAACAACAGGATCACAGGGAGAACGTACAAACTCTGTACAGGGTAAGGGAGCAACTCCACTGCTGCTCCACCATGCCACCCCTAAAACGATTTGTTATCTCTTCCACAAGAATCCAATGAATTGTTTGCATTGATCCCATGAAGCTTCTTGTTGGTGATCATGATTGTAAGCTGTCCAAGAGAAATACGGTGCTGTTCCTTCAATTTGCTTGTAGTCTCACTCTGACATTGGAGGAGTCCCAGGACAGAAAGGTCAGTGTGTGAATGGGAAAGGGGAATTTTTTCATACAGTGAGCTGCCAGAAGAGGTGGTTGAGGCAGGTACTATAATAACATTTAAAAGACACGTGGGCAGGTACATGGATAGGAAAGGTTGGAGGGAAATGGGCCAAGAGTGAGCAGGCAGTACTAGTGTAGGTAGGGCATCTTTGTAAGCCTAGGCACATTGGGCCGAAGAGCCTGTTTCCATACTGTATGATTCCATGACTGCACCATTGTTGACATGGACCAAGAATAAATGCCCACTCTTTTTATTCGAAGCTGAAGAGGCCGTACAAGCAGAGATCAATAAATACTTTGAAACTTAACAGAGAATAGACATAAAGTGTAGGCGTAACTCAGCAGGCAGGATCTCTGGAGAAAAAGGATGGCTAAACGTCACGAATTATTTTTTTTATCCAGAGATGCTGCCTGATCCACTGAGTTACTCCAACACTTTGTGTCTATCTTTGGTAACAACCAGCATCTGAATTTCTTTTTTACACATCTAAACAAAGGATAGAGTTCCCTGGTATAATTCAGAGGCCTCTTAAAGCGCATCTGAGAGAAAGATTACCAATTAAGCCTGAAGAATGGGAAAATGTACGGAAAATAGACCTGGAACTGAAAATATTCCTAAATAGTACGCTGCAGAAGCCTAAAGGACAGAACTCACCATCCGACTGAAATAAAATATGTGTGTTGGGGAGGGAGTTGGTGCAGCGGTAGAGTTGCTGCCCTACAGCACCAGGGACCCTGATTCGATCCTGACCTTGGGTGCAGTCTGTACAGAGATCGTACGTTCTCCTGGTGGGTTTTCTCTGGGTGCTCCGGTTTCCTCCCACATTCCAAAGACGTGCAAGTTTGTAGCTAATTGACTTCAGTAAATTGACCCTAGTGTGTAGGATAGAACTAGTGCATGGGTGATTGCTAGTCTGCACATACTCAGTGGGCCTGTTTAAATGTTATATCTCTAAACTAAAGAAGCCGCTGCGGTACGTGGCGCGCCTGTTTCCACGCAGTATTGCTAAACTAAACTAAACCAAACTGAGCAACAATTAATGCAAAATGATGAAACTTGGAAGTTGGATACTAGATACAGTACATGGATAAAGGAATATTTTTGAGCATCCACAACATCTTGCGGTGTTTCCAAACAGACAAGAACCAAACATAGGTATAATCCCACATCTCTAATCACTGCTGATGTCAGTGATCATCACAAGAGTCTTGAGTCATACTGAAAAGCAGCATGTGGGAATTTCATTTAATATTACACTCAGTGAGATGCCTGATGTGTGCAATTAATGAGGTATTGGGGGACATCCATCTTACAGTATTTGCAATGCCTCGCAAATCACAAGCCATCTAATCCAGTGTGGGTGTTTAATTAATTAGTCGGAATGGTTCTGAATGCAGAAATGCTGCAGGTAGACAAACTCATAGGGTCATCAAGCTATATAGCACGGAAATAATCCCTTCGGCCAATCTTGTCAATGTTGACATTCTGGGCTAGACACAGGTATTTGCATTTGTATGTGGCTGTCCGTCACTCAGTCATCTCCATAGAAATCATTGACTTTCATTAGGAGAAGTTTAGTTTAGTTTAGAGATACAGTGTGGAAACAGCACCTTCAGCCCACCAAGTCCTCGCCGACCAGCGATTCCCACACACTAACACTATCCTGCACACTAAAAGGACAATTTACCATTTTACCGAAGCCAATTAACCTACAAACCTGTATGCCCATGAAGTATTGGAGGAAAACAAATCACCCAGAAAAAACTCACATGGCCACAGGGAGAAAATACAAACTCTGTACAGACAGCATGTGTAGTCAGGATCAAACCCACATCTCTGGCGCTGGAAGGCAGTAACTCTACCACTGTGCCACTGTGTCGCCCTTATTGGATGGGGCATAAAACACAAAGTGTTGGGAGACATAAGGTACTGAAGATGCTGGAATCTGTCATAGAGCATGGTATTGGGGGTAGAGTGCTGACATGGATAGAGAAGTGGTTGGCAGACAGGAAACAAAAGGAACAATGGCCAGCTGTAACTGGGACTGTAAAATGGCACCAACATGGCTACTCTTGCATATGGACTCATTGAACTGTTCTGTACATTGAATTGAATTGAATTGAATTCAATACTTTATTGTCACATGTGACAAGTCACTGTGAAATTATTGGCTTGCATACCGTGCCAATAGCTACCCACAAGGGGTGCTTACAAAGTTACTATTCCCCCCTGCAGTTTCCCCTTGTTCTTCTCCCCTCCCCCTCCCCCCACCGTCATGGCAGTCCCCCCCCCCCACGCCGGGTCCTCCATTGTCCATGTTCTGTACTAACTGGGGGATTGTGTGTGTGGTGATAGTCCTGCTGAACTGTGTACAAAATAATATTTCACTGATCCTTGTTACACGTGATGATAAAGAAAGCAGTGAACCATTGAGCAATTGAACCTTCGAACCATTGCAGATGAGCAGAACAGCCTTCCAAATGCAGAGACAGATAGACATTGATCTAATGGATGTTTGAGATTGTTCATTCTGAGGTTGGAAAGCCTGGTGCATATTCAACAACCCAAAGTGCAAGAGGTACTCAGTCATTGAATGGATTCAAGACTAAAATCTAATTGGAAGTCTAAATATGAGCATTGGGCAACAATTTATTTTCCTATGATTAGATTTTAGTTTAGTTTAGAGATACTGCACGGAAACAGCCCCTTCGTTGCACAGAGTCGGCTCCGACCAGCGATCACGCCGCACACTAGCATTATCCTGCATATTAGGGACAATTTACAATTTTACCAAAGCCAATTAACCTGCAAACCTGTATGTCTTTGGAATGTGGGAGGAAACCTGACATCCCGGAGAAAACCCTCGAGAACACAGGGAGAATACTCTGTACAGGCAGCACCTGTCATCTGGATTGAGCCCGGGTCTCTGGCGCTGCAAGGTACCAACTCTACTGCTGTGATACTACACCATCCTAATGCTTTGTTTAATTTAGTTTAGCTTAGAGATGCAGTGTGGAAACAGACACTTCAACCCACCCAGTTTGCGCCAGCCAACGATCACCCATACACTAGTTCTATCCAACACATCAGCGACAATTTACAGAACCCAATGAACCTACAAATTTGTACGGGTTTGGAATGCGGAAGGTAACCATAGCACCCAGGAGAAATCAGGGCTTGAAATTCACGGTTGCCCGGGTGGCAATGGCGACCTAAATTCCCGACAGGCAACCTAAAAGCCGTGCCATTTTACCCAGGATACCTATCGTTCAACTCTGAGTGGGCCCCCCTCTCTATCTCTCTCTCTGTCACTCTCCGTCTCCGCTCGCCATCTGTATCCGTGTCTAGGCCACTGGTTCAACGCTCTCCACTCTCCGCCCTCTGGCCGCTCCTCATCCACCGGCACGGCCGGCCGCCTTGAACATGCATACTGCCATGGCATGTACATCCTGCCCCTGCACATGCGCACAACCGCGGCCAGCACATCGTCGGCCCTGTTTGTGTGCATGTGCTGCCCTGAACATGTGCACTGCCACGGCAACTGATCGGCGCCGGGCACTTTCTCCCTCCCTTTACATTGTGGGAGATCTGACCGCCATTGCTGTCCGGTCGCTGCCTCGCCGCAACCGCTGAAAACCAACGCAGAATCACTCCCTTGCTTCTTGGTTTCCTGGTCCTCCAAAAATATTCCAAATGGAATTTAAACTGGAGTGGACCCTCCACCACCGAACTCCAAACTCTGAAAAATAACAGCCTATTGCACTTTATCTGTTTATTTAATGTGTATATATATGGTCTATGGTTAAATAAACACACTGAACTTTTATCTCCTGTTCTGTATAATGTTTACATATGCTGTTGTGCTGCAGCATGCAAGAATTTCATTATCCTATCTGGGACACATGACAATAAAACTCTCTTGACTCTTGAATTGCACTTAAGCAAAAAAGGGTTCTTGAAGAAAAAGGAGCTACCTTAAATTTAGTTGCATCTGGTTGTGTAACTATGGTAGGGTGAAGACTATTCCATGTATTAATTGTGCGGGGAAACTCCATGGAACAGCCAGCAGCTCTGGATAGAATAAATTGGGTGACGTTTCGGGTAGAGACCCTTCTTTAGATTTACTCTGGTTTTAGTGTTTTTAGTTTAATTTAAAGATGCAGCGTGGAAACAGGCCCTTCGGCCCACCGAGTCCACGCCGACCACCGATCACCCGTACACTAGTTCTATCCTACACATTAGCGACATAAGTCAAGAGTCAAGAGTGTTTTATTCTCTCACGTCCCAGTTAGAATAATGAAATCCTTACTTGCAGCAGCACAACAGAATATATAAACATAGTACTCCGTGAACAATGTTATAAACAAGAAAACAAAACAGCGTATATTTACATATGAATATATAACTATATACATATATATATATATATATAGACACATACATACATATATATATATACACACATACATACATATATATATATACACACACACACACACATATATATATATATATATATATATACACACACACACACACACACACATATATATACACACACACACACACACACACTCACACACATATATATATATATACATATACATATATATATATATATACTAGACCAGGTGCAGACCCGTTTTGGGTCTGTTTCCCCAACGCGTGTTTGCGGGGGGGGGGGGGGTGATTTGGAAAGTGGGATAACAGAACTTGTCTGAATGGATAGACAAAAATGCTGGAGAAACTCAGCGGGTGAGCCAGCATCTATGGAGCGAAGGAACTAGGCGACGTTTTGGGTCGAGACTCTTGTTCAGACTGATGTGAGGGTGGGGGGTCAGGAAGAAGAAAGGAAGAGGTGGAGACTGAAGGAGAGCTGGGAAGGGGAGGAGAAAGCAGAGACTACCTGAAATTGGAGAAGTCAATGTTCATACCGCAGGGGTGTAAACTGCCCATGCAAAATATGAGGTGCTGCTCCTCCAATTTATGGTGGGCCTCACTCTGGCCATGGAGGAGGCCCAGGACAGAAAGGTCGGATTCAGAATGAATCCGGAGGGGGAGTTGAAGTGCTGAGCCACCGGGAGATCATGTTGGTTATTGTGAACTGAGTGGAGGTGTTGTGTGAAGCGATCACCAGCCTGCGCTTGATCTCACCGAGGTTGATCATACGCTGAATAATCCAACCACATTTTTGTTTGGAAGTGGAAAGAAATAATAGAAATTGCATTCATTGCAATATGTAAAAAGAGTTGAGATACTGTATACACTATATTATAATTATGCTGCATGTCATTGTGTTATATATCATGTCTTGATTGGTGAATATGTTTAGTTTGTGACTATTTGAAGCAGAAATGATATGTGAATGCTTCATTGAGCATAATTCCGACTGGTAACTAACTATGCACTTCGTCCGAGCACATAATCGCTCGCGTCATGTAAGCCGCCTTAAATGACCACCCAAACTGTCATTTGGCAACCTAAAAAGCTGCCTAGGTTGCCCATGAGAAAGCCTACACAGTTACAGGGAGACAATATAAACATCAAACAGAGAGCACCCATCGTCAGGATCAAACTCTACTGCTGCTCCACCATGCTGCCCTGAAGTTCTAATTTATAAAATGATAGGGACTCTTTAAACCAGAATGTCAGCTGTTAAGCAAGACTGTGGAATAAATTACGTAGCTGATTGTAATTTAAAGGGCCCTTAAAGCACTGTTGACAGCTTCCACTAAAGAGTTCCCATAAAATAAAAATCTCTGTGCTATGCAACTTTATCAATATAATCAGCAAATACAGGAACTACGAATTTGCACTACCAGAATTAATAAATAATGCATCTTTTTTTTGCAGCGCAGCTGGGCACACGTGCAAAATGGAATGTAATTGTGGCTGCATTTTTTATTGCGGCCCCATTGATATAAACGATGCGATGCAGCACCCAGAATAAATAACGACGACTTCTCGGTGAGCTGCGTCGCGCTAATAATCTCTGCTTCAAGTCAAGCTCACTGACAAATTGAAAAATGTGAGAGCAACACCACAAATATTGCCAGCAAATGCAATTTCATAAATAACTTGGAAACGATTGCAGGAAAGTTCATGGATATCAGTGAGGTGGTGGATAGACGAATAAGGGTATCTTTAAGAAATACAGGTCCACCGTCGATTTTCTGTCACCGTTTTGACCCTGTGTTCGGCGACTACAGGCAACAAGGCTGTTTTCACATGGTCGTGGGGTGACGCCTCTATGGTCGTGAGTAGTCTTCTCAAGTCGCCTTTTTTTGGTCACCGCTGGATTTTGAAATGCTCAAACATTTTTGAGGACTGTGGGCTTGATGTAGCTTGTCTTCTCCTGACATAGGTGCTGTCATCGGTTGTCACCAGGATGATGCAGGTTGTTGCCAGGTGACGTTCGTTGTCGCCGGGTGCTGACTTCGGTGAATTCCATTGGCGACTACCTACGTCAACTGCTGATGGGTACCGGCGACTGAATTGTCTTTAGTTGTCGCCGACAGGGTCGTTGCTTGTCATAGCTTGTCGTGGGTGGACGTAGGTTGACTTTGGTTGTCGTAGGTTGTTGTCTGTGTGGTCGTAGGTGTGGTCGTAGGTGTGCTCGTAGGTGGACGTCCCAATGGGTCGCCGGTTGTCGGTAGCTTGCCGTAGCTTGGCGTCAACTAGGTGGTAGGTTGTCGTGGCTTGTCGTAGACATGATCATGGGGGGGGTCCAGTCGCCGCTTTTTCGGCGACCTGCTACGACTTCGAAAAAATTCCCTTAGTTGGACAGGCCCTTTAGTTCCGGAGCCTTTCTTGATTATCCGTTTGTTTAGCAGAAGTCATGGCTCCGAGAGGAGTCCAAAGGTTCCAGAACGGTATACCTTGGCCACCGGGGAGCCGAGATACCAGCCCACAAAGTCGGCCTCGGAAGTCGGCTGTTAGAACACATCTGCCAGCTCCATCCAGGCAGGAGTTCCAGAACCCTGGCCACATGTTGCAAACTTGACCCGCCGATCGGCCGCAGAAGTCCCGATGAGGTTGAGATCGGCCGCCTCACCCAGCCAAGGCACCACATTTTGGCAGGGGGGGGGGGGGGGGGGGCGGGGGGGGGGGGGGGGGGATTTCAAGTGCGCTCTTGTGATTTTGTCTGCATTAAAGGAGATGCCGGACCAACAATTGCTCCAAAATCGGTGGTGGATCTGTTATGTGGTAAAACCTTGATAAGTTGTTGTATCATATAAAGTCCCCCATAGTAAGCAAATGCAGAAGATTGAGAGGCACGAGATTAATAGTGGCTGACTTTTGTTTTGACTTTACTTTAAAGATACAGTGTGGAAACATGACCAACGATCACCCCATACACGAGCACTATCCCTCACCCAAGGGACAATTTACAAATTTTAACCTACAACCTACAAATGTGTACATCTTGAGTGTGGGAGGAATCTGGAACACCCAGAGAAAACCCAAGCTGTCATGGCGAGAACGTGTAAACTCAGTACAGACAACACGCGTAGTCATAATTGATCCCGGTGAGGTGGTTTCACACAATCTCTAGGAGGTTACGGTGTCCCACCAGTCTCTCACCACTTAATGGCCTGTGCCTGAATGCTGTCTCAGTTTTGCTGACTGCTTCATATTTTAGCTTTGAAACAGAACAGAGCAATTTTGGTCAAACCTGCCAGTTTTGACATTACGTTATATCCGAAGAGTGTGGGGAGAAGGGAGGAGATTACCAATCATGCTTGTGCTTAGCTCAGCCATTTAGTCATAAAGTCATATAGCAAGGAAACAGGCTGACTTATCAATAGCGACCAAAATGCCCCATTTACACTAGTCCCACCTGCCTGTGTTTGCCCAATATTATCCAAATGTGGATTAGCACAGTGGTGCAGTGGAGGAGCTGCTGCCTTACAGTGCCAGAGTCCGGGGTTCAATCCTGACCATGGGTGCTGTCTATACAGAGTTTGAACATTCTCCCTGTGACCGTGTGGATTTTCTCTGGGTGCACCTGTTTTATTTATATATTTTTTATTCATCACTTGCACATAAAGTGCAAGTGAAATGAGTTTGCCAGCAGAGGTACAATGAAAAAAGAACACACAAAAACACAATAAAAAATTTAACACAAACTTCCACCACAGCATTCATCACTGTGGTGGAAGGCCCAAAATTTGGCCAGTCCTCCTCTGGGCGTGCAGATGTTCAGACAAGGTAAAGTCCAGATAAAGTTCAGGTAAGTCCTGAATCGGTGCTTCCCCACCAGCGTCCGAGGCTTCAGGTTGGTGTCGGTTGCAGGTCGAAGTTTTAATGTTCCCGCCATGCTGCAGCCAGAAGCGCCACAGACCGCCGGGCTGACGGTCAGAGCTCCTCTCCAGGGGTCCCAGTCGAGGATGGTAAGTCCCCGCCGCGCCCGCGGTTAGAAGTAGGCCGCGGGCCGGTGGTCGGAGCTTCTTCTCCCCCCGGGTCCCCAACGAGGGATCCCAGGCTACGGACGCCACACCAGCTGGAGCTCTGCAGACCACGGCTTCAGGCTGGTGCAGGCCAGCGAACAGAGCGCTCCCCTCCGTCGAGCCCCGGCAAGGGCTCGCCCGCTCCATGATGAAAGTTCACGCTGCGCCCGCAGCTGAAGCCCCAGGCACGTCTCCGGGAAAGGCCGCACCGATCCTTGCTGTTAGGCCACGGGGGAGACGACATGGAAAAAGTTGCCTCTCCATGGAGGAGGCGACCAAAATGGTTTCCCCCTTACCCCTCACACCACCCCCACACAAGACACACACAGAGACACCAAAAACACACATTAGGACACACTAAAAAAATTCAAAATTTGAAAAAACTAACACGCTGCTGGCAGGGCTGCCGGCTTGCGGCGCCCCCCAAACTCCAAAGACCTGCAGGTTCGTAGGTTAATTGGCTATAGTAAAATTGTAAATTGTCCTTATTGTGTAGGATAGTGTTAGTGTATGGGATTCGCTGGTCAGCGTGCATTCGGTGGGCCAAATAAACCGTTTCCATGCTGTATCTCTAAAGTAAAGTCAAAGCTAAAGTAAACTTAAGTAAAGTCAAATGTTGTTATATAGTCTCTGTCTCAACTACCTCCTCTGGCAGCTTGTTCCATATCTCCACCATCCTCTGTGTGAAAAAGTTGTCCCTCTGGTTCCTATTATATTTTTCCCACTCTCAACTTAAACCTATGTCCTCTGGCTCTTGATTCCCCTATTCTCGCTGAAGACTCTATGCATTCACCCTATCAATGCCACTCATGATCTTATACACCTGGAAAAGATCACCCCTCAGTGTCCTGCACTCCAAGGAATAGTCCTAGCCGGTCCAATCTCTCCCTATAGCATTCATCCTATCTATTCCCCTCATATTATTAATTGTGAATTGAGAATTATTCCACTCCGATAGACCTTGTGCTAATAAATTTCTTATTTTTCCTATTTGACCCACAATTGTTAATTTAATCATACTTTCTAGCTCTTCAGCCCAATGTCCTGGTTTTGAACGGGTGACACAATAAATATTCTAAGCAGAGCAAGGACCTTGAATTCAGCAGCAACCTTGGTAATAACAGCAACATTAACGTTTCCACATTTTCTTTAATAATTGCCTAATAAGCCTCGCTCCTGCTGTTATGATAGTTGCAGGTTATACCCCTTATGCTAATATTGATACAGTTGCAAATTCAGCTCATTAAAAAGCAGTTGCTGAAATATTCTGAAAATACATGTAACAATTTTATGATGTTTAAAGGGAGCCTTAGCTAAGCTAGGAGTAAATTAGAAAGGTACTTTCCATGACTGGAATCTCCTTTTAATCTTATGTATGGTTCCCCAATGCTACCAATTATTGTTACCATGCCATCCATAACAAGTTTATTTAAGATTTATTGAAATAAATTGCATTATTAGTGTTTGTTTGTTATATATAAATATTGTCGTATATCATGTGTGTATGTGTGTTAGTGTATGCATGTAAATATATATATATAAAGATATATATATATATATATATATATACGTGTATAGTATATAATAATAGCATATAATAAAAAATAGTGCAAGTTATTTAATTAAATTTAAAATAAACTACGTGTGTGTGTGTGTGTGTGTGTGTGTGTGTGTGTGTGTGTGTGTGTGTGTGTGTGTGTGTGTGTGTGTGTGTGTGTGTGTGTGTGTGTGTGTATGTGTGTGTGTGTGTGTGTGTGTGTGTGTATGTGTGTAGATGCATGTATATGTTTTAGAAACAACAAAGTTCGGTGTATACTGAAGATTGATACAAAATGCTGGAGTAACTCAGCGGGACAGGCAGCATCCCTGGAGAGCAGGAATGGGTTGCAGGATGGGTCACGACCTGAAACTTCACCGTTTCCTTCTCTCCATAGATGCCGCCTGACCCACTGAGTTATTCCAGCATTGTGTGCCCATCTTCGATGTAAACGCGCATCTGCAGTTCCTTCCTGCACAAGTTCAGTGTATATATGATTTGAAGTGTTTATCTTGACTCTTGGATTCTGAAATCATTGACTAATTAATCTCTTATATCCTTAACCATGTAAGTTTGTATGGAAACGCTTTCTGATGAGAATTCAGGCAGTGGTAGAGTTGCTGCCCTACAGGTTCGATCCTGACTACGGGTGCTGGGGACAATTTACAATCTTTACTGAATCCAATTAACCTACAAATCTGTACGTCCTTTGATTGGGAGAGGAAACTGTAGCACTCTGAGAAAACCCACGCAGCCACGGGGAGAGCGTACAAACACAGACATCAGTGGTCAGGATCAAACCGGGTCTTTGGCGCTTGGAGGCAGCAGCTCTACCACTGCGCCACCATGCCGCTCCTTCTTCCTTCACAGGTAGTCTGAACTGTTGGAGTTTTCCAGCATTTTCTGTTTAGAATTTCAGCAACTTTCTTCAGCACCCAATAAGGCCAAAATTGAGACTTCTTTGTGCAAAGAACTTCATGAGTATGTTCTGATTTTTTTTTCTCTCTCTTCCCAGTGGGAAGGTGCCTCCTACTCAAAGAATTTACTTCTAAAGTGAGAATATGGATTGTATGCATCCAACTTAGTAACTATCATATAAAGTCCAACAACAGTCCCTCCTAAGTTTTTTTCCTTCAAGAAAGTGGAGGCTAAAATCCTCTGATCAATCCTTGTAACCCAATCATATCCTTTGTACATCTGTTAGCTCAAATAACTCACACTGTCAGGTTTAAACCTACCCACCCAATTCTATTTTGTTACCTTGATTATAAAAGGGGTGGCATGGTGGCACAGCAGTAGAGTTGCTGCCTTACAGCACCAGATGCCTTACAGCACCAGATGCCTTACAGCACCAGATGCCTTACAGCACCAGATACCTGGGTTCGATCTTGATTACATGTGCTCTCTGTACAGAATTTGTACATTCTCTCGGTGACATGCCTGGGTTTTCTTCGGGTGCTGCGGTTTCCTCTCACAATCCAAAGATATATAAGCTTGTAGGTTGAGTAACTTAGGTAACATTGTAAATTGTCTCTAGTATATGTGGGATAGTGTTGGTGTGTGGGGATTGCTGGTCGGCGCAGACTCACTTGGACGAAGGGCCTGTTTCCGCACTGTATCTCTAAACTGAACTAAACTAAACCAAAAAACCACATGAAATGCAAAAGGAGAAGAAAAGAAATGAACATGGACTGCATTGAAATCTATGATTTGTTGAATTAAAATTTTTGCTTCGACCAACAGAATCTTAAAGGGTAATAAATAAACGTATTCAGAGAACGTAAAACACAGAACAGTGCAGCACAGGAATGGGCTCTTCATCCCACAATGTTTGTGCCGAACATCATAAGATCCGAAGTGATAGGAGAAGAATTAGGCCATTCAGCCCATCAAGTCAACTCTGCCATTCAATCATGGCTGATCTCTATCTCATAACTCCTTTCTTCTCCCTATAACCTCTGACACCTCTAAACATGGTGCGAAGTTAAACTGATCTATTTGCCTGTACCTGATCCATATATTCCCTGCACTTGCATGTGCCTATCTAAGCCTCTTAAGTAACATTATTGCACCTGGCTCCACCACCATCCTGGCAATGCGTCCCAGGTCTCTACTACTCTCTCTTTGTAAATAATCTGCCCTGCACATCTCTATTAAACTTCCACCCTTTTACCTTATGCCCTCTAGTGTTGGACTTTTCCACCCTGGGAAAAAGCTCCTGGAGTAAACCCACACAGGTCCCAGGGAGAATGTACAAACTCCATACAGACAGCACCCGCAGTTAGGATCAAAAACGGGTCTCTGGCACTGTAAGGCAGCAAATCTACCGCTGAGCCTCCGTTCCACACTGCCGTTATGCTAGAAAAAAATGTGTGGAAACTGCCAGGATGGCAGGAAATTTTTTATTTATATCTTATGCAAAACAAGATGTCAAAGCAAATTCCTGGCAAAGATTTCAAATAAACAAGCCTTCGCCAACTTCCAATTTGTCCCAAGATTGAGCCTCAAATCCAATTTCTTTTGTGCTTCACAGGAATGTTTGCCAAATACAATTTGCATTCCACTTTCAAGCATAATTAGAATGTGATGTTTACATGTTTACTTTCTTGCAGAAAATGGTGGTGATGCCTTAAAGTGAGGTTCTCTTTAACTGCATTTACTGTAAATCAACCTTGGATCGACGCAGAACACTGGAGTAACTCAACGGGTCAGGCAACATCTCTGGAGAAAAGGAATAGGTGACGTTTCGAGTCGAGACCCTTCTTCGGACTGAGAGTCAGGGGAGGGGGAAATTAGAGGTTTGAAAAGGTTCGGAACAAATCAGAGCCGGCATCAATGACCAAGGAAAGGTAGAGTCCACAATGGTCCATTGTTGGCTGTGGAAGAGATGATAATGACAGGATATGTGGATGCGAGCAGTGGAACTGGCAGGACGACTGGGGTGGGGGAAGGGAGGAGAGAGAGGGATTGCAAGGGCTACTTGAAATTAGAGAAATCTATATTCATGCCGTTGGGTTGTAAACTGCCCAAGTAAATTCTGAGGTGCTGTACTTCCAATTAGCATGCGGCCTCATTCTGACAGTGGAAGAGGCCCAGGACCGAAAGGTTAGTGTGGGAATGAGAAGGGGAGTTAAAGTATTTGGCAACCAGGTGATCACATATGCCAAGGCGGTCTGAGTGTTAGTATTCAGCAAAGCGATCACACTGCGCTTGGTCTCGCTGATATATATGCCTTACGGCACCAGAGACCTGGGACGCGTGAGGAAACCAGAGTAAGTAAGTAAGTAAGTTTATTGGCCAAGTATTCACATACAAGGAAATTGCCTTGGTGCTCCGCCCACAAGTAACAACATTATTATTATTGCTTTATTTATATAGCACATTTTAAGTCAACTTGCATTGACACCAAAGTGCTTTACATTAATTAAATAATAAATTTACATACAAACCATAGAAAAAGGTTAAAAATAATTAAAGAAAGAAAATGGACACAACACATTATAGAGTTCAACACAAACATCCCCCCACAACAGAATCAAAAATGTCCACTGTGGGGAAAGGCAGCAGAAAGTTAAGTCCTCTTCCTCTGAAACACCCGAGGTCGGGGCCCATTTGTGGCCTTGCAGCCAGTCCGATGATTTTCAGGGCCCTCTTGCCGTGAAGATGGAACACTGGCGTCGGGTGAAACAATTCCTCAGCGGCTTGGAAAGTCTGGAGCGGCTGCCTCCTCCCCGGAGACCGGAGACCGGGGCACTCGTAGACTTCAGGCCGCGCCGGCTGGAGCTCCGACCCCGGCGAACTCGATCCCTGGCTCCGCGGCGCTCCAAATCCAGCGCCGCCCGCGGCCGGACGCCCGCAGCCCCAGCTCCGCGATGTTTGGGTCGACGGCCACAGCGCTCCGGAGCTTACCGCACGGCGACCCGGCAAGGCATCGCCCGCTCCGTGGCTCCGCTCCGTGATGGTGTCCTTGCGCTGCGCCGCCGCCGAAGCTGTAGTCCCGGCCGGTCCCGACAGGAAACGCCGCTCCATTCTCGATGGTAGGCCGCGAGGACGGGGCGAAGAAGCAGCTTAGAGGGATGCTGCCTCTCCGACCAGGTAGAGGACTACGAATTAAAGTTTCCCCCTTCCACCCCCCCACCCACCACATAAAAGACCTCCACTAACATTTTGGACAGGACTTAAAATTAAAAAAAAGGTGAAGAGACGGACTGCGGGCAGGCTGCCATACACAGACGGCGCCCACTCCCGCACATCCGCCATCTTGAATGACATACATACATGCCATACAGTGACAGTTACGAATGACTCAGAAAAAAACTAAACATTAATAATAATAAAACATTAATGATAAAACACCATTGATCAAGCATGTGAACCAACAAAATACTAGATCAAAGGGAGGCTACAGGTTTTTGGCTGTTGAGCAGAGCAAATACTCGTGGATAAAAACTGTTTTTATGTCTGGCTGTGGCAGCTTTGACAATCTGGAGTCGCCTTCCAGAGGGAAGTGATTCAAAGAGTTTGTGGCCAGGGTGAGAGGGGTCAGAGATGATCTTGCCCACTCGCTTCCTGGCCCTTGCGGTGTACAGTTCATCAATGGAGGGAAGGTTGCAGCCAATAACCTTCTCTGCTGATCGGACGATTCGCTGCAGCCTCCAGGTGTCGTGCTTCGTGGCTGAGCCAAACCAGACCATGATGGAGAAGGTGAGAACATACTCTACGATGGCCGTGTAGAATTGGACCATCTTTGCCTGTGGCAGATTGTGCTTCCTCAGCTGCCGTAGGAAGTACATCCTCTGTTGTGCCTTTTTGACTGTGGAGTCGATGGTAGCCACCCACTTAAGGTCCTTGGAGATGATGGTTCCCAGGAACTTAAAAGACTCCACACATGTGACTGTGGTGTTGTTGATGGTGAGTGGGTGAGGGGAAGGGGAGCTCTCCTAAAGTTTACAATCAATTCCACTGTCTTAAGAGCATTGAGCTCCAGGTTGTTGCGATGGCACCAGGACACCAGCCGTGACACTATCTGTCGGCAGATTCCACCAGATCCTGGATCAGTCCAATCAGGGTTATGTCATCCGCAAACTTGAGAAGCTTGACAGAGGTGTCTGTGGAGGTGCAGTCATTGGTGTAGAGGGAGTAGAGGAGAGGTGAGAGTACGCAGCCTTTCGGTGCTCCTATGCTGAGCGTTTGCGGGTCCGAGGTGCTTTCCCAGCCTCACATGCTGCTTCCTTTCTGTCAGTAGCCAGAAAATATCCACACAGCCAGAGGGAGAACATACAAACGCTGTAGGGACAGCACCCGAGGCAATCTTAAGAGGCTTTTAGATAGGTACATGAAAATGCAGGTAATGGAGGGGTATGGATCATATCCAGGCAGATGAGATTAGTTTAACTTGGCATCATGTCTGGCATGGACAATGTGGGCTGAAGGGCCTTTTACTCTGCTGTACTGATCTATTCTAATTTGAATCTTTTCATTTTTTTCCCTAAAGTAGTGGGAGTCATGGAGCAACAAACATTGTTCACCAACCACCCAACCGTTATCCACCTATTATTTGTCAGCCATTATTATTATCCTACTCCAACCACTGCAATGTCTGAAGTAGGGTCCTGACCAAGAACGTTGCCTATCTATTCCCCTCCACAATATGTTTCATGACCCACTGTGTTACTCCAGCACTTTTTTTTAAATTGAAGTTTCCAGCATCTGCAGTTTCTTGATCCACTAGATCACCATAATATTGAGGAACAAAGAACTGCAGATGGTAGTTTACCAAGAAAAAACACCAAATACTGGAGTAACTCAGAGGGTCAAGCAGCATCTCTGGACATCATGAATAGTAAGTAAGGGCGGCGTGACCGACTGTCGTCCGACTGTCTTTTTTTTTTTGTCCGGTTGGGTGTATAGTGTGTGGTGGTTTTTTAAAAATTGTTTTTAAATGTGTATGCGTGGGGGGTGGGGGAAACTTTAAAATATCTTCCCTGTACGGGGGACCCGACCTTTTCCCTGTTGGGTCTCCGTTGTCATTGGGGCCTAGTACCGTGGAGTGGCCTCCAGCCGGAACGACCTGGGGGCTCCAGTCGCGGAGCCTGTGGACCTGCCATCGTGGACCTGGCCGGGTTTGGAGCAGGGGGAGCTGTGGTGGCGCACGGCTGCGGCCCGGCTCCGGAGCTTCGGAAGATCCAGCCGCAGGTCTGGTGGACGTTGACGTCGGGAGCTCGCGGGTCCCTGGTGGGAGACTGCTTTTCGGAGCTCCCGCAACAGCAACTTCTCCCGCCCGAATTGCGGGCTTGAAAACGACCTGGAGCGGGGCCTTACATCGCCCGACGCGGCTTTAATGGCCGCGGGATTGCCATCGCCCGCCGGGGGCTTTGACTTTGACATCGGGAGAAGAATGGCGAACAGGGGAGAGACAAGACTTTGCCTTCCATCACAGTGAGGAGGAGATTCGCTGTGATGGATGTTTGTGTGTATTGTGTTGAGGTGTGTCTTGGTTCTTTTCTTGTTGTATGACTGCAGAAACCAAATTTCGTTTGAACTTCATTTGAGGTTCGAATGACAATAAACGGTATTGTATTGTAGGTGACTGTTAGGGTTGGTTCTTCTGGGTTTTTTTGCCCTTACCCCTGCAATCAGTCGAAAGAAGGATCTCAACCTGATGACATTTCGGATTGGGATCCTTCTTCAATGAGTCTGCATATCGAAACCACCCCCCCCCCCCACCTGTATCCACATATCACCCGTGTGGCCCCACCTCTCTTCCAACTTACTTCTAAACCCCCCCCCCCCCCCACCCCACCCCCACCCCCCCCCCCCCGCAGCCTGACCCACTGAGTTACTCCAACACTTGCCGTCTTTTCTTTGTAAACCAGCATCTGCAGTTAACAAAAGGACACAAAGTGCTGGAGTAACTCAGCAGATCAGTCTTCTTCAGACTGATTGCAGGAGGGTGGGGTAGAAGAAAGCTAGGCGAGGTGGGGACAGAACAAAGCCTGGCGATGGATAGATGAATATCGGTGAGGGGGGGAGAGGTTCATTCGGCAGACTAATTGAAGAAGGGTCCTGAGCCGAAACATCATCTATCAATGTTCTTCAGAGATGCTGCTTGACCTACTGAGCTACTCCAACATGTTGTATCTTTCTACCATAGTATTGCTGTCGGAAATGAAAGTCGTATGATAGTTTCCAGCTACATTCTCAACACCAGATTTGAGTCTAAACCTACTATTTAATTAACTCCCTTCTAGTGGATCTATAGAAAAGGCATTTATTTCTCACAGCGTAAGGTGCACAGAGTCTCTTTCCATTTTAGGAGAGCATGCCAATGACACCAAGAACTGGAGGGTAAAAGTGTAGATACTTCAAACAATCTCCTGCAGCTTGAGTCTGTTAAAAGCATTCAAATTGCCTCAGAAAATTGTTTGCTGTATTATATACCTGGACATGCAGCCTTTTGAAAAGGGGTGCGTAATTGCCGTGCTCAGCATCAGAGAGCACGACAACACACTTAGTAAATGGGACAGATTAAAATTCATCAGATTTGGTCCTTAATGAGACCTATTATGTACACCAATAGATTTGATATTTTCTAAAGAATATCATCAAAAACCATTATTTTTTTACTCTCAGCCCAGGATCATCTACAAGTGCTACTGACCATCAAAAGGAGCTAGCTCTTGATCAAACGATTCTTTGAATAACTGCATACCTTCTTGTTATTTTTTTCTGGTGAGTTTTCCGCCTGAGAGCTTACCTGAGTCTGCTGAAATTAGTGCAAAGAGTGACAGGCTCACGAACACCATTGTCTCATTCAATCAATAACAGCCAGAATAATGACAAAACAAAAGTACACAGAGATGCAGCAAAATTTCATTCTGTAACAAATGCTTGAGCGACTATCATATATAACACCTCTATTAATTTAATGAAGCTTTGAGAGACAAAACAGGGAATAAAAAGGTCTTGAGGTCTTAGGCCCAGTCCAGACTCTGCCAGTCACCAAATAGTGAGCAACACAGTGGCGCAGCAGGTAGAGTTGCTGCCTTACATCGCCAGAGCCCTGGGTTCGATCCTGACCTCCAGTGCGTGTGCAGAGTTTGTACCGACTCCCTGTTCCCGCATGGGTTTTCTCCAGGTGCTCCAGTTTCCTCCCACATACCAAAGACGTATAGGTTTATAGGTTAATTAGCTTCCGTAAATTAGTCAGGATCGAACCCGGGTCTCTGGCATTGTATGGTGGCAGGGCTACCTGGTATGCCACCATGACGCCCCCAATTTGACCTGGTGATGTAATTTGATTTTGATTTTGTTGATGTTGCAATGACTCGAGGGTCTGAGCTATAGGGAGAGGTTGGGAAAGTTGGGACTTTATTTCATGGCGTGCAGGAGCTGAAGGGTGATATCACAGAGATCACCCTCTCTATTCCCATTATGATTCTATACACCTGATGGAAGGTGTATAAAATCATGAGTGTAATTAATAGGGTGAATGAACAGAGCCTTTTCCCAAAAGGTAGGGGAATTAAAAAAAACAGGATGTATGTTTAAGGTGAGATGGGCAAGATTTAATATGAACCTGAGAGGCTTTCGTTTCACACAGAGGATGGTGGGTACATGGAATGAGCAGCCAGAGGAGGTAGATGACTATTTAACAGTATTTAAAATACATTTGGACAGGCACATGGATAGGAAAGGTTTAGAGGGATATGGGTCAAACGCAGGCAGGTGGGACTAGTTTAGATGGGGCAACTTGGTCAACATGGACGAATAGGAATGAAGGGCCTGTTTCTATGCTGTATACCACTATAACTACGATCTCAGGACTTGATGTTACTGAAGACAAACTTCTACTTTCTGTTCTCTGAGAAGAAACATCCATAACGTTATTTCAAAGAACAGCAAAATACCATTTTGTGCAGTTTTAGTCACCCCATTACAGGAAGGATGTGGGAGCTTTGAAGAGGATATTAGTTATAAGGAAAGGTTGGACAAACTTGGATTGTTTTCTCTGGAAAGACCAGCGATCACCCCGTGCACTAGCTCTATCCTACACATTTACAATTTACAGAAGCCAATCAGAATTTAGACATTTGACATTAGACTTTAGAGAGCCAGTTTGGGAACAGGCCCTTCGACCCACCGAGTCCATGCCGACCAGCGATCACCCTGTACACTAGCACTATCCTACACACAGGGGGAAATTTACAATTTGCAGAAATTGTAACCTGCACGTCTTTGGAAAATGGGAGGAAAGCGGAGCGCCAGGAGAAAACCCATGTGGTCACAGGGAGAACGTACAAACTCCATACAGGCAGCACCCATAGTCAAATCTCAACTATGAACTTTTATGGATTACCTTGGTTGTACTGTGGACTTCAGGATAATTAGCACAGGTTTTGTGCTTATTGAATTATTTATTTTTTCTTTATTATATATTTTCTATGGGAATTGCATTTAGAGGCTTGTTATGCTGCTGCAAGTGGGAATTTCATTGTGCCATTGCCCGCACATATAGATTCATAGTCATAAAGTGTGGAAACAGACTCTTCGGCCCAACTTGCCCACGGCGACAAACATGCCCCATCTACTTTAGTCCCACCTACCTACTTTGGCTCATATCCATCAAAACCTACCCTGTCCATGTACCTATCAAAATGCATCTTACATTTTGCTACCTCCTCCTGCAACTCGTTCCATATAGCCACCACCCTTTGTGTGAAAAAGATGAAAAATATGACAATTAAATACTCTCGACTTTTGGATCTTTCTTCACTCTTTAGGGAGGAACGGGCAGAATGGGTCATAAATGGATTACAGATGAAGAGAGGTGACAGTAAGCTCATTAGTGCGGACAGACCTATTGGCATGTTTAAATGACACAATAAGGAACACAATTTTTAGCATTTGATTGACATCAAAGCGTCTAGAAATGGCCATGACACACAAGCGAAGGATCAATCCATCTGATAAGTCTCTCTGGAGCAATCAGTGGCTTTATTTGGGACTGGTAAATCAGTATTTCTTTTCATTATGGATATTAATGAACAGCAGCCACCTAAAAGATGAATGAGTACAAAATATCAACGTTCCCTCACGCATATTGAAAGAAGATCAATTGGCCTACCTAAACGATCGGTCGTGTGTAAATGTCAGAGCATGCATTACAAGCTATCATAAATAAATAATGGAGGATGTGAAGTTTGAACACAACTCTCGAGTTTGTTTGTATTATCTTTGGCAAGACGAAAGTAATCTTGCACAGAGTCTTTCCTTGAGAGTTTAGTTTCGAGAAACAATGTGGAAACAGGCCCCTTCGGCCCACCAAATCCCCACTGGCCAGCGATCACCCTGTACAGTAGCACTATCCTTCACACTGGAGACAATTTACAATTTTACCGAAGCAAATTAACCTACAAATTTGTACGCCTTTGGAGTGTGGGGGGAAACCATTGGACCAAGGGCAAACCCACATGGAAACAAGGAGAATGTGCAAACTCCATACAGATAGCACCCGTAGTCAGGATCGAACCCGGGTCTCTGGTGCTGCAAGGCAGCAACTTTACCAGCAGTCCAATTCGCTTCATTTCCATTTATTAAAAACATTTTCATCCTTTGTTTTGTATTTTCATGGTGTTTTTTTAATGGAATTAATTTTTTTTCAGTTGTTTCATTTTATTTGAACAGTTGTTAAGGCATACTATTAACAGATATTTAAAAAGTTGAAAAGCCTCCTCTCAGCAGCGACTGCAGTTACTTAAGAAGTCTAGGAAGGAACTGCAGATGAAGGTTTACACCGAAGATAGACACAAAGCACTGGAGTAACTCAGTGGGTCAGGCGGCATCTCTAGAGTAGAGGAATGGGAGACATTTCGGGTCAGGATCCTTCTTCTGACTGAAAGTAGTGGTGGTGGGGGACTGGAGGCAGGTAAAATCCAGAACCAATCAGGGCCGACATCAGATGACCAAGGAAGGGTGGAGCCCATAATGGCCCATTGTTGGCTGGAGAAGAGGAGCTAACAAAGGGATACAGGGATGCGAACAGTGGAACTGATAGGACGACTGGGAGGGAGGGAGGGAATGCAGGGGTTACTTGAAATTAGGGAAATCAACTTTTATACCGCTGGGTTGTAAGCAGTAATTCAAGAGCTGTGTTCAAACTTCACATACTCCATTATTTATTTATGGTTGCTTGTCATGCTTGCTCTTACATTTACAGAGTCCCGATCGCTTAGGCAGACTAATTGATCATCTCTCAATATCCGCGAGGGAATGTTGATGTTTTGTACTCATTTATCCTTTCGGGTGACTAGTGATGAATAATATTTGTAATACAAATATATACAGATTTTCCAATCTCAAATAAAGCCACTGATTGTTCCACAGAGAAATATCCTGATTGATTGATCCTTCAACTGTGTGTCATGGACATTTCTAGCTGCTTGATATTGAAGGAATTCTTAGTTAAGGTTAGTTTAGTTAAGAGATACAGGGTCTTCAGCTCACAAGGTCTATGCCAACCAGCGATCAGCCCTCGTACACTAGCACTATCACTAGCAGTAAAGAAAAGGAACTTCATTAGTCAAAGGGTAGATAAACTGTGGAACTCATTGCCACAGAGGCGATGAGGGACAAGTCAGTGGATGTTTTTTAAGGCAGAGATAGACATGTTCTTGATTAGGACGGTTGTCAAGGGTTATGGGGAGGAGGCAGGAAAATGGGATTAGGTCGCAGAGATGGCAGAGTAGACTCGATGGACCGAATGGCCGACCAGCGATCACCCCTTATGCTGGCATTATCCTACAGACTAGGGAGAATATTTTTTTTTTAATATAGCCAATTAACCTACAAACACGTACGTCTTTGAAATCCTCTAGTTTAGAGGAAAAACTACATGGCCACAGGGATAATCTACAAACTCCATACAGAGAGCAACCCTTGTCTCTGGTGCTGTAAGGCAGCAGCTTTACCGCTGCACCATTGTGCCATCTCCACAGTTGCTGAGCTATGGTGGTCTGGCGAAGGAAGGTTAGTGATGTTACAATGGAAAGAGATGAGGGGACAGAGATTGGGATGAACTATATCAGACATTTTTCTGCTTGTCTTATGTCATATTGCTATAAGAAACGATTTAGGTTAGATTAGTTCCTCTGGATTTAATTAAAAAGCAAAGAAGTAATTATATTGATAACAATTTATGATGATCTATATTTCCATAGGGATTGTCTTCTCTGTATTTATATACCTGCTCTAAGTGTTGAAACAGGACTACATATCTCCTCATTCTTTAAATTCAATATGTTTTTAATTCAAAATGAAATCCCAGTCGGTAATGAAATTAGCAGTGGTACATGTAGAATTATCCACTGCTTTGTGGATATTAAGCAATAAGGAGAGTATTTAATATTACTGGCTTACTGGCATCAACTAAAAACATCTGAGGTATCATCGTCTGAAGGGAAACGGCATGGGTTGGTTATGCCAAAAAAAAAGACGCAAAGAGCTGAACTAACTCAGTGGCATGGTGGTGCAGCGGTAGATTTGCTGCCTTACAGCACCAAAGACCCGGGTTCGATCCTGACTATGGGTGCTGTCTGTACCGAGTTTATACAGTACGTTAAGTTTAGTTTGGTTCAGAGATACAGCCCTTAAACAGGCCCTTCGGCCCACTGAGCCCGCACCGATCAACAATCCCTGTATACTAACACTACACACACTAGGGACAATTTACACATTGCCAAAGCCAATTAACCTGCAAACCTGTATTTCTAGTGTGCGACAAAATCGGAGATGACGGAGAAAACTCGTGCAGGTCACGGCGTGAATATATGCTCCCACACGTCAAAGACATAAGCAATTTTGGTTATTTGGCTTCTGAAAATAGTAAAAATTGTCCTTAGTGTGTTGGATAGTGTCAGTGTGGGCCGAAACGAAAGGCCTGTTTCAATGCTGTATCTCTAAGGTCTAAAGTGAAATAAAGTCGAAAGGGTCAGGCAACATCTCTGGAAAGCATGGATAGGTGATGTTTTGGGTCTGGATCCTTCGGACTGATTGTGCGGGGAGGAGGGGGAAGAAAGCTGGAAGATAAACCAACCTCATCACCTCTTTTTAATATCCTCATAAACCTAAATTTCCCCTGGAAATTGTCCTGCAATTGGAAGCATTCACTTATCCCATCCAGATCTCATCAATGGAATTTTAAAAAACAGTTAACATTTTGCAAGTAGACCTTTGATTGACTAATATGTTAACCTGCTATCTTTCCCTCAAAGATTTTAATCAAACATGCATCTCTAACCTTTACTGTTTTTACATCAAATTTAATTGGCTTGAACTTTCACTGAGGTTTTATTTTCCCAAACAGCCTTTGGTGGATCAGATATTTCCTTAAATTCACAATTTGACACAGAACTGATGTTAACACTGCCTCTGGGCACAGCTTCTCATTATTCATCACTGCACTAGCTTTCATATCTCTACTGCTAAACCTTTATCCATACTTTTTTTCAATGCATGGACTTCATTATTATTTGCTCTGGAAGCCAGACCTGTACCCTCTCTCCCTCCAACTCTTAGTCCTAGGGTGGCACAGTGGTGCAGCGGTAGAGTTGCAGCCTTACAGTGCCAGAATGGAAGCAAGTCATTAGCTTAGTTTAGTTTATGGTCACATGTGCTGAGGTACAGTGAAAAGCTTTTTTGTTTTCCACTATCTGGTCAGCAAAAAGACGACAGATTTTAGACTTAAGGGATACAGCTTGGA
Source organism: Amblyraja radiata (assembly GCF_010909765.2). Classification (NCBI taxonomy): domain Eukaryota; kingdom Metazoa; phylum Chordata; class Chondrichthyes; order Rajiformes; family Rajidae; genus Amblyraja; species Amblyraja radiata. Next base: position 43,036,966 of record NC_045966.1, read on the forward strand.
AACAGGCCCATCAGTCCACAGAGTCCGCGCAGGCCAGCGATCACCCCGTACACTCGCACTATTATACACTAGGGACAATGGTGCAGTGGTGGAGCTGCTGCCTTACTGCGCCAGACACCTGGGGTTCGATTCTGACTATGAATGCTGACTTACAAAATTTGTGCGTTCTCCCTGTGACCTTATAGGTTTTCTCCGGCAACCCCGGCGTGGACTCGGTAAGCCAAAGGGCCTGTTTCCACGCTGTATCTATTTTTTTTAAATAATATTTTTATTAGAAGCATATACATATCATAATCAAAACACAATTTGTTTATCAATTACATATTGTTAATAGCTGGGATCCCAGCTATCAAAATAGCTGGGGTCCTCGTTTATCAATTACTAGACCAAGTGCAGACCCGTTGGGTCTGTTCCCGCAACGTGCGGTTGTGGGGGGGGGGGAGGCGGCATGCAGCGTCACACACACTAACTAGCCCCCCCCCGCACTCACGCTAATTACCCCCCCCCTTGATATAATATTAATATTATTAATTTGCTCCTTTTACCCCATAACCACCCTATCTACTGATGCATAGCCCCCAACGTGCAGTCACATCTAGAGGGGGGGGGGGGGGTGAGAGTGAGGGCAGAGAGAGAAGGGGCAGAGACAGAGAGAGAGACAGAAACACAGAGAGAGGGGCAAGAGGGAGAGGAGGATGGGGAGGAGGAGAAGAGGAAGGGTGGGTGAGGGGGGGAGGAGAGAGAGAGGGTGAGAGTGAGGGGGAGAGAGAGGGGGTGCTGAGAGGGGGGTGAGGGGGAGAGGTGGGGAGCAGGGAGGGAGGGGGACGGAGGGGGGAGGGTGGAGGGAAGAGGGTAGGGGGTGTGGAGGGGAGGTTGGTTTAGGGGAGGGAGGGTGGGGGAGGGGATGGAGGGGAGGAGGGAGGGGAGGAGGGGAGAAAGAGAGAGGGGGGAGAGGGGGAGGGGGGGAGAGAGGGGGAGAGGGGGAGGGGAGAGGGGGGAGGGCGGGAGAGAGGGAGGGGGGAGAGGGGGAGAGAGGGTGTGCTGAGAGGGGGGTGAGGAGAGGGGAGGGGGAGGAGAGGGGAGGGGGAGGAGAGGGGGGAGAGGAGGAGGGGGGGGGGGAGGAGAGGGGGGGGGGAGAGAGGAGAGGGGGAAGTGAGAGAGTGCCTTTTTATTTCAACCCAAACAACCATTTGCAGGCAGTGCTTTTTTACTTTAACCATATCTTCAACAGTGGCTGAATGGGAGAAGCCAGAGGGTAATGGTGGATGGTTGTTTGTCGGGTTGGAGGCAGGTGACTAGTGGGGTGCCTCAGGGATCGGTGTTGGGTCCTTTGTTGTTTGTCATGTACATCAATGATCTAGATGAAGATGTGGTAAATTGGATTAGTAAGTATGCAGATGATACCAAGATAGGGGGTGTTGTGGATAATGAAGAGGATTTCCAAAGTCTACAGAGTGATTTAGGCCATTTGGAAGAATGGGCTGAAAGATGGCAGATGGAGTTTAATGCTGATAAATGTGAGGTGCTACACCTTGGCAGGACAAATCAAAATAGGACGTACATGGTAAATGGTAGGGAATTGAAGAATACAGTTGAACAGAGGGATCTGGGAATAACTGTGCATAGTTCCTTGAAGGTAGAATCTCATATAGATAGGGTGGTAAAGAAAGCTTTTGGTATGCTAGCCTTTATAAATCAGAGCATTGAGTATAGAAGCTGGGATGTAATGTTAAAATTGTACAAGGCATTGGTGAGACCAAATCTGGAGTATGGTGTACAATTTTGGTCGCTCAATTATAGGAAGGATGTCAACAAAATAGAGAGAGTACAGAGGAGATTTACTAGAATGTTGCCTGAGTTTCAACAACTAAGTTACAGAGAAAGGTTGAATAAGTTAGGTCTTTATTCTCTGGAGCGCAGAAGGTTAAGGGGGGACTTGATAGAGGTCTTTAAAATGATGAGAGGGATAGACAAAGTTGATGTGGATCAGCTTTTCCCTTTGAGAATAGGGAAGATTCAAACAAGAGGACATGACTTCAGAATTAAGGGACAGAAGTTTAGGGGTAACATGAGGGGGAACTTCTTTACTCAGAGAGTGGTAGCTGTGTGGAATGAGCTTACAGTGGAAGTGGTGGAGGCAGGTTCGTTGGTGTCATTTAAAAATAAATTGGATAGGCATATGGATGAGAAGGGAATGGAGGGTTATGGTATGAGTGCAGGCAGGTGGGACTAAGGGAAAAAAGTTGTTCAGCACGGACTTGTAGGGCCGAGATGGCCTGTTTCCATGCTGTAATTGTTATATGGTTATATGGTTATATTTTCATTTTCAAACCACATTAAGGGTACTTACTCACGGTAGTGTGCACATGTGTTCAGTTTTATTCACAGCTCAGAGAAACGTGACCCTCTGCCTTCCTCCATCTTGTAGAGACTGATTGAGGCACACCACTTGCAGAGACTGATTGAGGCACACCACTTGCAGAGACTGATTGAGGCTCACCACTTCCTGGTTTTATAGTCCCCCCCCCTGCTGCCAGCGGGGGCAGCAGAGAGAATGGAGAATTTTGTAAAATCATTAATATCTCTGTCATATTTCATCGACGGGAAAAATCTTCGGCACACATCTGGCGGAGGGGGGCTCTGAGCGAGGTGGCCAAAAATGACGGCCGTAGGTGGCGGCGTTCTCTCGGAAACTGCAGCACAGATCGCCAAAACCGGTCAAGAACAGAGTTTTAGTAATATAGATATATTAACACAGCTATTTGTTTATTTTTTTATAGATAGAAAGAAAGGGGGGAGAAAGAAGAAAAAATAGGATAAATTACCAATAATACAGTTTTGGAGATAGGTCCGTAGGTTATAAAGCGTAACTATTCATCCAATCCTGGATTCAAGTTTCAGTCAAGCTTCCGTGCTGGACCAATTTAACCTTTCAGAAAATCAATAAATGGGGACCATATTCTAGCAAATAATTCTGGTTTGTCAATTAAGCCAAGTCTAATTTTTTTCCAAATGTAAGGTCTCAGACATCTCCATAATCCCCATTTTAATTGTGGGGGTTGTTGGGTTTTTCCAAAATGTTAATATTAATTTTTTCCCAATTATTATACTATAATCAAGGAAATTTCTTTGGCTTTTTGTAAGTTTTAGGCTTTGTTCTAATATTCAGAATATTATTAGTTTTGGATCAGGATCCAATTGGATATTAACAATTTCAGAAATAATTTAAAAAATATCCTTCCAGAAATTTTTAATTTTTGTACAATTTACAAAAGTATGAGTTAGATTAGCTTCTGAATATTGACATTTGTCACAGATAGGGGAAATATTTGGAAACATTCTATTTAATTTTGTTTTAGAGTAATGCAGTCTATGTAGTACTTTAAATTGTATTAAAGAATATCTGGCATTTAACGAGCATTGATGTATATGTTGTAGACTTTCATCCCAAATATCTTTCATTATATGTTGAGCTAGTTCCCAGGGACGACAGATGGCACAATGGGCTAAGTGTTCGGCTGGCAACCGGAAGGTAGCCGGTTCGAATCCCGCTTGGAGTGCATACTGTCGTTGTGTCCTTGGGCAAGACACTTCACCCACCTTTGCCTGTGTGTGAATGTGTGTGAATGTGTGTGAGTGATTGGTGGTGGTCGGAGGGGCCGTAGGCGCAGATTAGCAGCCACGCTTCCGTCAGTCTGCCCCAGGGCAGCTGTGGCTACAGAAGTAGCTTACCACCACCGAGTGTGACTGAGGAGTGAATGAATAATGCGATGTAAAGCGCCTTGAAAGCTATATAAATCCCATCCATTATTATTATTATTAGTTCATTTTCAGTTCTTCTCATACTTGCATTTTCTCTGGAGATAAAAGTACAAAGGCTTCAGTTTTTTTAGACTTTGTCTTCTGGACCTTTGGAACTATCTCCTGGGACAACGCTGGAATTGAGCCCGAGGCTTCAGTCCATGCTTGTCTATATAATTCCGTCGACGGAACTCACTATCTAAAAGAATATTATAAATGTGAGATATTAATTTATCTGTATTAGGATGTTTATTCAAATATTCATCAAGGGTCTCTGGCTCCCTAGTTCTATATACTTGTGTATGTGATTTAACATAATCTCAAAGTTGTAAATATCTAAAAAAAATATTTGAATGTAGTCCATAATTCTGTTGTAACTCCTGAAATGAAAGAAAAATACCTTTTCTGTAAAGATGTCCCACCTTTTTAATTCCATAATTTTTCCATTGTACAAAACCTTTATCCAACACAGACGGTTTAAATGAAGGATTATTTACAATGGGGAGAAAGAGTGATAAATTATCAAATTTTAAAGTATTTTTTAATTGTTTCCAAATTCATATATTATAGGATTTTCACTATAGGTTTTTTTGTTCAGTTTTGTGGGAGCTAACAGAATCGAGCCAATCTTCCTTTTCTATCTTTAACCAACCTGGTTGTTGATCCATATCTTCCAACCAGAAGTTCATATTTTTAATATTAACTGCCCAAAATAAAAAAATAAAAAATTGGTAAAACTAATCCTCCATTCCAATTGGATTTACATAAATGTTTTTTACTTATTCTATGGTTCTTATAATCCCAAATAAAACTTGTGACAATGGAATTAACTTTTTTTTAAACAATTTTTGGGAGATATATCGGAATTTATTCAAAAAGGTACAGTAATTGTGGAAGGAAAATCATTTTTATGGCATTAATTCTACCGAGCATTGAGATGGAAAGTGTTTTCCAATACTGAATATTCTTTTGCAGTTTATTAAGTAAAGGCGGAAAATTTAATTTAAATAAAGAAGTATATTTCTTAGTCACATCAATTCCTAGATATTTTCGGTGACTATTTTAAAAGGAGATTGTTGCAATGTATGTAGGTTAAGTTCCGTTATTGGCATAATTTCACTTTTATTCCAATTTATTCTATATCCCGAAAATGAGCCAAATTGAGTTATAAGATTTAACAAGTTTGGAATGTTGGTTACTGGATTTGTAATGTATAGTAATACATCATCTGCGTATAAAGACATTTTATTGACTGTATCTTTAGTATTATACCCATATATTTCTGGGTGGACTCTAACACGTTTTGCCAGTGGTTCAATAGCTAGGGCGAATAATAACGGAGATAACGGACATCCTTGTCTACAACCTCCAGATAAAATTAATTTAGGTGATAACATTTGGTTTGTCAATATTCTAGCTGTTGGGTTAGTATATAGGAGTTTAACCCATGTACAGAACTTCTCACCCAGTTGAAAAATTTCCATCGCCGAAAATAAATAGGGCCATTCCACCTGATTAAATGCTTTTCCAGCAAATAACGAGATGACTGCTAAATCTACATTAGCTATTCTATTTGAATATATAATGTTAAATAATCATATCAGATTATAAAATGAATAAAGTTTTGGGATAAAACCTGTTTGATTGGGGTGTATTAATTTATGAATCACTAAACTTAATCTATGGGCTAAAATTTTAGTTCATATTTTCTGATCAGTGTTTAAGAGAGCAATTGCTCTATGTGAACCTGGACCCTCAAGGTTCTTATCCGTTTTTGGTATGTGTTATTGTTGATTTGTTTAAAGTGTCCTGCAGTTTCTGTTGAGTAAAAGCGTAATTATATAATGTCTCTAGGCGTGGAGAAATCAGGTCATTAATTTTTTTATAGAATTCAGAGTTTAGGCCATCAGGGCCTGCGGCTTTTCCGTTTTTTGAAAGATTTAATGGACTCTTCAATATCTTTTACTGATATTTCAGCACCTAATAATACCCTCTCTCTCAGATCTAAACCTGTAAGATTACATTTCTGTAAAAATTATTCCATTCATACAGAACACTCTGTGGTTTTGGTTGAATAAAGTGTTTGATAATATTGTAAAAATCTGTCATTGATATCCTTGGGCAATGTTAGTATTTCTCCCATATCTGATCTAATTTTATAATTTGTTGTTTTCCCCATCCAGTTTTCGGAGTTGACGAGCTAATAAATTTTGTGGTTTATCACCGAATTCAAAGTGTAGTTGTTTAGTATGTTGATAAAGTTTTATGATTTGATCTGAATAAATTTGATTTAACTTATATTTAAGTGCAGCGATTTTATTATGTTTTATCATAGAGGGGGGCGGTCGCATTCTCTATATCTAATTGCCTTATTTCCTTTTCCAATACCTGTTGTTTAGCATGATTCTTTTTATTATGAAAGGCTTGTGAGGAGATTAACGCTTCTCGTACAAATGCTTTGAATGTTTCCCAGAGAAGGGAGGCAGATGTTTCAGGGCGGTTATTCGCCTCGAAAAACATATTAATCTGTGTAATAATATATTCGTGACAAGCTTTATCATTCAAAATTTGAGGGTTAAGTCTCCATTGTGTCTGCTTTTCGGTCATTCCATTTAGTTTAATCATATATGTTAAAGGTGCATGATCCGAAATTATAATATTATGATATTTCGAATTATAAGCAAATGGAATAAGTTTAGAGTCTACTAAAAAGTAGTCTATTCTTGAATAGGTTTTATGTACTGGTGAGTAGAATGAATATTCTCCACCGGATGGGTTTTCGATTCTCCAGGCATCTTTGATATTAGTAGTATTAATGTATGAAATTAGTAATTCACTTGTCTTGGATTTTATTTTCCTTTGTCTTGATGATCTATCTAGATAAGAATCTAATGTACAATTTAAATCTCCACCAATTATCAAATTATGTTGTGTAAGTTCCGGAATAGTATTAAGTGTTTTCTTGAAAAATGAAGGCTGTCAAAATTTGGTCCATAAACGTTAAGAAGGATCACTTTTATTAAATATAATTCAGCCACTAGTATAATACTAGACTAAGTGGGACCCGTTGGGTCCCAGCATCACATGGGAGGGCTGGTCACCAACGCAATATTCCACCTCTCCACCAATTCCAATATTGCTCGCCAGTGGGGGGGGGGGGGGGTGCTTTCTGTTGCGCTAGTGTGGGTGTTACGGGCTGAAGGTATGGTTTCCAGAGGGCTAGCATAGACATTGTGGGCCGAATGGATTCTTGGGCTGGCAGCCAACTGTTGCAACGATTTTAAAAGCCAAGCCAAGGCAAACAATTTGGCTGCAGCCACCCGACAACCAATATTCATTTTGGGAACACAAACTTTTAAAAAAAGGTGAGGCAAAAAATTGGGCAGCAGCCACATCGAGGGGGCTCACCGTGGAGTAGACGTGCGTTCAGTGTTATTCACAGCTCAGAGAGCCGTGACCCTCTCGCTTCCTGGGTCTGGCAGAGACTGAGTGAGGCACAACACTTCCGGGTTTTATAGTCCCACCCCCTCCCCCCTGCCGCCAGCGGGGGCAGCAGAGAGATTGGGGATTTAAATTTTTTAAAAATATCTTTCTGATTTTTCATCGATGGGAAAATCCTCCAGTCCCAGAAGGCAGGAGGGGGGCTCCGAGCGAGGTGGCCAAAAATGACGGCTGTAGGTGGCGGCGTTCTCTTGGAAATCGCAGCACAGTGGGCCAAAAGTGGTCAAGATCAGACTTTTAGTTATATAGATATCTACCATCGATATCCGCAATAGTTGATATATGTTTAAAAGGTATACCTTTATGGATTAGAATTGCAACCCCTCTAAACTTATGAGAGAACGAGGAGTGATACGTTTTGGCAATCCATTTTGCCTTCAATCTATGTTGCGCTACATTTTTAAGGTGAGTTTCTTGAAGAAACATTATATCAGCTTTGAGTCATTTTAAATGTGCTAATACTTTACCTCTCTTGATTGGTTCATTAATACCCTTAACGTTCCAACTATAAAATGTAATTCCTTCACCCCCAATTTTCATATTAACATCTTGCATCTTTTGGGTAGGGTGGTCTATAAAAGAGCAGATGGTTCAACACACTAAACCCGACATTCCACCCGAACACAAGATAGATGAATTTTAGATTTAATAAGTCTTCCTACCGAACATATCTCCTTAAGTAAAACTTATAATTGAATTCAATGTTAAGGTTATAATTAAGTAAGAAAAGTGGAAAAATAGATGATTAGTGGAGTGCAAGGATAAGAAAAAAACTACATCTACAATAGTGTAGTTAGTGATAGCCACACTAGCATGGCTAACCATCTAAAGGCTTCCGTAGCCTTAAAAAAAAAAATTAATACTAGCTCCATGCTAGTTAGTTCTTTCTGCATGTAGGTGACTCTCAGTTTTGTAGGATACATCAGTCCATATCAGTCCATATCTCAGCGTTGGTATCTTCTTAAGGATTCCTCTTGTCTCACTGAAAAGCGCTCTCCTCCTGGCGATCTCTACAGGATAATCTCTAAATATACTAATCTTGTCTCCTTCAAATAGGAGATTTCGGTTGCCAGCGAATTTTTTCATAATATCATCCAAAACATGGTCATATTGCACCTTCACTATCAGTTGTCTTGTGGGGGGGGGGGGGGGGGGGGGCGCTCACACTCAGGCAAGGTCTCAGTGCTCTGTGTACCCGACCTAGTAGAGGCTTTTGATCTAAATTTAAAACTTTTTTTAATAAGTCTGCAGCAAAGTCACGGAGGTCTTCATTTCCCTCTCTGCCCTCTTTAACACCAACAATTCTTAAATTCTGGCATCTCTGACGTCCCTCCAAGTCAATACGTTTTACAGTCACTTTATTCAATAAGTCTGTTAAACGCTTATTCTCGGAGAGAAGTCTTTTTGTAGTTTCAGCACTTTTATCGGCAATTGACTCTAATTCAGTTATGGCTGCAGTATGTTGATTTACTGTATCGATAATGGGATCCAACCTAGAGTTAAAGTTGAATTCCATCAAATTAATTTAAGCATTTACTTCTTTGATTTGTTGATTACATTTTTCAGACATTTCTTCCTTCCAGGTACAGAAGCAGTGATTTCTTCTTTAAAATTTAAAATTTCTACTTTAAAAATGTTCAATTCTTCTTTAAAGTTCATTTCTTCTTTAAGGTTTTTCAGTTCTTCTCATACTTGCATTTTCTCTGGAGATAAAAGTACAAAGGCTTCAGTTTTTTTTAGACTTTGTCTTCTGGACCTTTGGAACTATCTCCTGGGACAACGCTGGAATTGAGCCCGAGGCTTCAGTCGGGCCTACTTCTTCCATCGGTGGTTTAGTCTTACCGGGTTTCTTTGCCTGTCCTTTTGGGGTAGTACGTTGCAACGACATTAAACCACTGGAATCGCGGTCTGATGACATCACTCACCCTCAATACAGGCTGCCGGTGCGTTCTCTGCAGGTCAGTCTCGTTTTTTTCTCCCGTTTTTAGACGGATTTTAGCATGGAGCTAGCTGGCGCGTGCCTCTACTCCACCATAGCGCCACCGGAATGTGTCTTTAAGTTAAATTAAAACAAAACTAAATAAAAACTAGTGAGAAGACAATACATGATTACAACCTAGCCATTCATCCTTGAACTTACAGTGCATTCAGAAAATATTCAGACCCCTTCACTTTTTCCAGATTTTGTTACGTTACAGCCTTATTTTAAAATGGATTCAATTCATTTTTGTATAATCAATCTACACACAATACCCCAGAATGAAGAAGTGAAAACAGGTGTTTAGACATTTTTGCAAATTAATTAAAAAGAAATAACTGAAATATCACATTTGCAAAAGTATTCAGACCCTTTGCTATGACTCTCAAAATTGAGCTTAGGTTCATCCTGTTTCCAATGATTGGCCTTGAGATGTTTCTACAACTTGATTGGTCCACCAGTGGTAAATTAAACTGATTGGACAAAATTTGGAAAGGCACACACCTGTCTATATAGGGTCCCATAGTTGACAGTGCATGTCAGAGCAAAAACCAAGCCATGAAGACGAAGGAATTGTCCGTAGACCACCGAGACAGGATTGTGTTGAGACACAGATCTGGGGAAGGGTATAAAACAATTTCTGTAGCATTGCAGATCCCGAAGAGCACAGTGGCCTCCGTCATTCTTAAATGGAACCACCAGGACTCTTCATAAAGCTGGCTGCCTGGCGAAAATGAGCATTCGGAGGAGAAGGGCCTTGGTCAGGGAGGTGAACAAGAACCGGATGGTCACTCAGACAGAGCTCCAGAATTCCTCTGTGGAGATGGGAGAACCTTCCTGAAGGCCAACTATATCTGCAGCACTCCACCAATCAGGCCTTTATGGTGGAGTGGCCAGCCGGAAGCCACTCCTCAGTAAAAGGCACTTGACAGCCGATTTGGAGTTTGCCAAAAAGCACCTAAAGGACTCTCAGACCACGAGAAACAAGATTCTCTGGTCTGATGAAACCAAGATTGAACTTTTTAGCCCAAATGCCAAGCGTCGTGTCTGGAGGAAACCAGGCACCGCTCATCACCTGGCCAATACCATACCCATGGTGAAGCATGGTGGTGGCAGCATCATGCTGTGGGGATGTTTGGCAGCGGCAGGAACTGGGAGACTAGTCAGGATCGAGGGATAGAAAAATGGAGCAAAGTACGGAGAGATCCTTGATGAAAACCTGCTCCAGGGCATTCTGGACCTTAGAATAGGGTGTAGATTCACCTTCCAACAGGATAATGACCCTAAGCACACAGCCAAGACAATGCATGAGTGGCTTTGTGACATGTCTGTGAATGTCCTTGAGTGGCCCAGCCAGAGTCCAGACTTGAACCGGATTGAACATCTCTGGAGGGACCTGAAAATAGCTGTGCATCGACGCTCCCCATCCAACCTGAAAAAGCTTGAGAGGATCTGCAGAGAAGAATGGGAGAAATTACCCAAATACAGGTGTGCCAAGCTTGTAGCGTCATACCCAAGAAGACTTGAGGCTGTAATTGCTGCCAAAGGTGCCTCAACAAAGTATTGAGTAAAGGGTCTGAATACTTATGTAAATGTGATAATTCAGTTATTTCTTTTTAATTATTTTGCAAACATTTCTAAACACCTGTTTTTGCTTTTATATTATGGAGTATTGTGATAAATGATGATAAAAATAATGAAATTAATCCATTTTAGAATAAGGCTGTAACAAAATATGGAAAAAGTGAAGCGGTCTGATACTTTCTGAATACACTGTAAGTGGATACTTAAATAGAGAAGAAGGAAGGGTGTCTGAGAATGGGTGCAAATATCTTCAAGTGTTGGAATAACAGGAATTATTTCCAAGTGGCATCTAGAGAACAACTTTCCCTGCAGAACTCTCAAAAAAAAAAAGCACAGAGCCAAGGAATTCCACATTAGGGAAATGCTTCACCCATCCATCACTAATGACACTTCAACAAAATCACCACGGTGCACGTGTGGAGTGCAGCGGTAGAAGAGAATCAGCGGGGAGAAATGCTTCTGTAGGCAGGAACGGCAATAACATTATCCGAGATGGGTTTCAAAGAACAGATAAGCAGCTTAATGGACGGGGGAGCGGACGGGGGAGCTGCTGGAGGTTGTGGAGGTTGCCACAGTCATCAAGAGAGCATTGTGGAATGTGACTCTAGCTGGAGGCAATGACAGGGCTGAATCAAAATAGGCCAGGCATGGCATAAAGCTCACCCAACGAAGCTGCACCCACACTGAGAAAAATGTCATTGACTAGAGACATTACTTGCTAAATGGCTCCACTCTCTCCTGTACAATGGCACCCTTCCCTGACTAAATAAATGGCGTTTTTGACATTATTGTCCCGTGAATGCATTTCACAGCTGGGATAAAGCTCACTGCATTCACCCATATTGAATAATGCAGATGGATGCATCAGGAGCTCAATTGCTTCCATTTATTCCAAAGTTAAAGCAGAAAATTATAGTGGATGTGTCGGAAGGAACTGCAGACACTGGTTATGCACCGAAGATAGACATAAAATGCTGAAGTAACTCAGCAGGACAGACAGCGGCTCTTGAGGGAAGGAATGGGTGATGTTTCAGGTTGAGACTCCTCATCAGACTGAAGTGTACATTTAGATAGGTAGATGGATTGGACAGATTTAGAGGGACAGGCAGGTGGGACTAGTGGAGATGGGGCATGTTGGTCAGTGTGGACAGGTTGGGCCAAAGGGCCTGTTTCCACATTGTATGACTCCATAGTCCCTTAGTTCTTGTTGCAAAACCAATGTCTGTGAAACTGTTACATTGCTTGGGAAATAGGCAAACCACAGGAATCTGCTATTCAATAGAAAAACTAATTCACACACACACACACACACACTCACATACCTACTCACACTCACACTAACCCACACACATATACCCACACATATATATCCATGCACACATATTACCCACATACACATTCACATTCATTCTCACACTCACATGCACTCACATACACACAAATAAACCACATACACTCAAGCATATTTACACGCTCACCTACACACTCAAACACATACACACACACACACACACACACACACACACACACACACACACACACACACACACACACACACACACACACACACACACACACGCACACACACACACACACACACACACACACACAAATAAACCACATGCACACACTCATACACAAATTCCCACACTCACTTAAACTCACACAAACATACTCACATGCACACTCACATATACACTCACACTTGTGCACACATATACACACCTTTGGCGAGTCGAGACAGTGAGCAAATTTAAATTGTTTTATTTTGCAACTGTAAAACAACGAATAAACTCAGGTCAGTAAGACAGCCAAAAAACAATGCTGCTCCCACAAGTGTGGCGCTAGACTGATACAACTTGGTAAAAAGCGCACAAATATCGCCCCCCACGCCCATGTGACCGGTGCAGCCAATGCCAGGGATGACTACCCAAAGTCACCACCAAGTGTCACTACAGGATTCCCCCCAGAACCCGAGGTATGGAACCGAACAGGGATCTGGACACGGCAACCAGAACGCGTGGTAAGCGGGGCGGGCGTAACAAGAGAGATTGGCCGAACAGGGCCAGGAGACCGGAACAGGGTTGGAGGAATGGGTAAAACTGGGCTGGGGGAAACAGGCACAACAGGTGCAGCTGGTTCGGCCGGCGGACGACCTCTACGTTGGGGCTGCGCGACCACTAAAGTCAACATGGGTAGGCTTGAGTCGGCCGATGGAGATGATCTCCCAGCCCCCCACGTCCAAGGTGAAGGTGGCGACTCCAGATCGCAACACCCGGAACGGCCCCCCGTAGACGCGCTGCAAGGGGGATCTGTGAGCGTCCCTGCGAATTAAAACAAACATACAATGCTGCAGAGCCGACGGCACGTGCACCACCGGCAAGCCGTGCTGTGAGGTGGGAACTGGAGCTAGCCCACTCACCCACTCATGGAGGGTCACCAGCAATGCCGGGGCAGAGCCCACCCACCCCCGGAGGGCAGGGAGAAAGTCCCCAGGCACCCGCAGGACCAAGCCGTACACAAGCTCGGCGGATGAAGCGGCTAAGTCCACCTTGGGGGCGGTGCGGGTCCCGAGCAGCACCCACAGCAACTGGTCCACCCAGTCCGGGCCCGTGAGCCAAGCCTTCAACGCCGACTTGAGGTGGGGGTGAAAGCACTCAACGAGCCCGTTGGCCTGTGGGTGGTAGGCGGTGGTGTGATGCAACCGCGCCCCGTACAACTGAGCGAGGGAAGACCATAAAGAGGAAGTGAATTGGGCCCCCCGGTTGGAGGAGATATCCGATGGGACCCCAAACCGGGCCGCCAGGGCCCGGGCTCAAGACGCGGCGGAGGTGTCCGAAAGCGGGATAGCCTCTGGCCACCTCATGAATTGATCCACGATGGTGAGTAAGTGGGTGGCGCCACGGGATGTCGGCAACGGGCCCACCAGGTCAACGTGAATATGCAGGAAGCGGGCCAAAGGGACGGTGAAATCCTGCACTGGGACCGCACGTGCTGCTGGACCTTGCTGGTCTGACAGGGAAGGCAGGCATGGGGCCAGGCTGCCACCTGCCTGCAGAGACTGTGCCAAACAAATTTGTCCACCACCAGCACAGAGGTTGCCCTTATGGGCGGGTGGGTTAGACCGTGGATGGAGTCAAAAATCAGGCGACGACAACGTATGGGGACGATGGGGCAAGGTCAACCCGTGGAGACATCGCAGAGGACCATCGTGCCCAAGGATCCACATGGGACAACCAGAGGCCAGAAACAGCAGTGTGGTAGTCCGCCATTCCGGCATCCGAGCGCTGTGCCGCAGCCAGCTCCTCGTAATCCACGCTGTGGTCTACGGCCGAGACGGAGGGAAGGGTGGGGCGGGACAGAGCGTCAGCGACGGTGTTGTGCTGGCCTGCAACGTGCTGCACGTCCGTGGTGAGCTCGGAGATACACGTGAGGTGTCGCTGCTGGTGGGCGAACCATGGGTCGGAGACCTTACCCAAGGCAAAGGTGAGGGGTTTGTAGTCAGTGAAGGCAGTGAAAATGCGACCCTCGAGAAAGTAGCGGATGTGCCAGATGGCCAGGTACAACGCCAGGAGCTCCCTGTCGAAGGCACTGTAGTTGCGCTCGGGGGCTCGTAGCTGACGGCTGAAAAAGGCCAGCGGCTTCCAGCAGCCATCGGCGAGGTGCTCTCGGATGCTGCCCACAGTCGTATCGGAGGCATCCACAGTGAGGGCCATTGAGGCTGAGGCTCGCAGGTGGACCAACATAGTTGCGTTGGTCAGGGCCGCCTTGGCACCCTCGAATGCCGCGTCCGCCTCGGAGGACCACTCGAGCTCCCGCGGCTTGCTTGCGAGGCACTGGAAAAGGGGGCGCGTGATGTTGGCAGCTGCCGGCACGAAACGATTACCGGCAAAAGTTTACCATGCCGACAAACTCCTGCAACCCCTTTACCGTGCGCGGCCGGGGAAACTGTCGAATGGCCTCCACCTTCGAGGGTAAAGGGGCGGCACCTTGAGGTGTCACGGTGTGCCCCAGAAAGGAGATGGAATGGAAGCCGAACTTGCATTTGGCGGGGTTGATTACGAGGCCGTGGTCTAGGAGGCGCTGGAAGAGAGTCCGCAGGTGCTCGATGTGCTCTTCCTGGGTGTGGCTTGCGACCAGGATTTCATCGAGATAGATAAAGACGAACGGCAAACCCCTCCCGACCCTGTCCATAAGTCTTTGGAAAGCCTGCGCGGCGTTCTTCAATCCAAAGGGCATATGCAGCCATTCGAACAACCCGAACGGGGTGATTGTCGCGTTCTTGGGGTGGACTGGGATCTGGTTATAGGCACGGACAAGGTTGACTTTTGAGAAGAAGGTGGCACCCTCGAAGTGGGCAGCAAAGTCCTGGATGTGGGGCATCGGGTAACGGTTCGCAGTCGTCATGGCGTTGCCACATGGTCTCCACCTCCCAGATGCTTAGGGGACCATATGTAGCGGGGATGTCCGAGCGCCGGACAATTCCCAAGTCTTCCATGAGTTGAAACTCCTCCCGGGCGATGCACAGCTTGTCCAGTGGAAGACCGGACATGTACCGGTGGGCCCACGGTGGGGATGTGGTGGACGACCCCGTGTTCGGGGGCCGCCGTGCTGAAACAGGGAGTGAGGAGCTTGGGGAAATCAGTGAGGAGGGAGGCATAAGGCCATCAACCTCGTCAATGGCGTTGCTGTGGGCTAGGTGGAGGAGGAAACCGTGGGGCCGGGGGTCGAGGGCCGATGCCTGAACCATGCGCCCACCCCACACATCGACTAGCGGGAGAAAGCCCGTAGGAAATCGGCACCCAGGAGCGGTTGTGCGACGTTGGCCACGATGAAAGTCCACTCATTCAGGCGGGAGTTGAAATAGAATAAGAGGGTCCACGTGCCGTAAGTGCGAATGGTACTTCTATAACTGTCGTGAGCACAGGGCCCTGCTTACCAACATGGGTTGTGGCGTACCGGTCGGCGGGAGAATACTAACGATTAGCCCTGGAGTCAACGAGGAAACGCCTGCGGGAATGACGATCACGGATGTAGAGGCAGTTGTTTGGGACCCGATCGCGATCGCCTCTACAGACGATCGGCCGAAGTGTTTCCCGAAACAAGCAGGGTTGACGGCACTGTCGAGCCTCGGCACCCAGCGGAGATGGTAGAAGCACCATTTGTGCTTACCCCGGTCACCGGCACGTGGCTGCAGCTCTGCGTATGGAAGCAGTGGGCGGTTCGTCCCACGATCCTGCCGAGGCGACTGGCGCGGAGACCTGGTTGATGGAGCCGCCATCTTGCTGCTTTGCGAGCCAGAGTTCGTCGCCCTCTCGGCGAGCTGCATGGGGTCAGTGAAATCGGCACCGGCAAGCATGAGGCAGATGTCGTCAGACATCTGCTCTAGAACGCCTGTTCGAAGAGCAGACACGGAGGTGGCCATCCATCAGGCCAGCATTTCGGCCTTCAGCATGGACGGCTTGCGATCGCCCAACCCGTCCATGTGTAAGAGGCGGGCAGTGCGATCTCTGCGGCTGAGCCCGAACGTGCGCAGGAGGAGGGCCTTGAGGCCTTCGTATTTTGCAAGCGCCGGCGTGTCCTGGAGGAACAGCAGCAACCGCAAAGCAGTCACCTGTGTGAGCGCACCGACGACGTGAAAGTACTTGGTGTCGACTACCACGATGTTGCGGAGATGAAATTGCGCTTCTACGTGTGCGAACCAAACCAAATCAAGCTGCCCAGAACACGGGCAACTTGAAGCCAACGGCTGAGCGTCGGGAACGGCGGCGGATTGCATTCTTGGCGTCCAATATAAGAATGGGCGCATCGGGGTCACCAGTTTGGTGAGTCGAAACAGTGAGTGTGAGTTTTAATTTGCAATGGTAAAACAACGAATAAACTCAGATCGGTAAGACAGCCAAAAATCAATGTTACTTCCACAAATGTGGCGCTAGACTGATACAACTTGGTAAAAAGCGAGCAAATATCGCCCCCCACGCCCACGTCACTGGTGCAGCCAATCCGAGGGTTTGACTACCCAAAGTCAACACCAGGTGTCGCTACACACCTGTATAAACCACACACACATATACGCACACTCAGCCACACATACACACATATATAAACCACACAAACCTTTACCCACACTTGCACACCCACACACACATATACAGTCACACACGGCATGCACTCACACACACACTCACACACACACTCATACACACGCATGTAAACCACACTCACATACACTTACACATACACATATAAACCACACACACACACACACACACACACTACGCACACACACACACACATACACATACACATACACACTCACATACACACTCACATACACTCATACACACACACACATACACATACACACACACATACACACTCACATACACTCATACACACACACACACACACACACACACACACACACACACACACACACACACACACACACACACACACTCACAAGCACATACATGCACACACACACACCAAACCAACTCTTATCTGCCTGTACGTGTTCCATATTCCTCCATTCCCTGTGTATCTATGTCTCTCTCCCAAAGCCTCTTAAGTGCCATTGTATCTTCCTCATTTTCTAACGATGCCATCTTGTTTTTGATACTCTCTATTTAAATACACTCTCTCTTCTCTCTGATACCAATGGGAAGAAGGGATGGGAGAGAAACAGTTTCCTCCCAACAAACATTGGGCTACAAAGACGGCACAGTGGTGCAGTTGGTGGAACTGCTGCCTCACAGTGTCAGAGACCCGGGCTCAATCATGACCTCGGGTGCTGCCTGAGTGGAGTTTGTATATTCTCCCTGTGATCGCGTGGGTTTCCTTTGGATGCACCGATTCCCTCCCACATCGCGAAGACGTGCGTGTTTGTAGGTTAATTGGTTCTCTGTAAATTGCCCCTAGTGTGCTGGGAGTGGATGAGAAAGTGGTATAACAACGAGTCTGAAAGGGTGATCGATAGTTGGCTGGGCCAAACGGCCTGTTTCCATGCTGTATCTCTAAACTAAACACCAACTAAACTACAAACCATGATCTGACTTAGTTACACTAGGACTTTGGACTTTATCAGAGATATCGGATAAATGTATCTGTAAATTACCCCTAATGTGTAGGGATGGAAGAAAAAGTGGAACAATATAGAACTCGTGTGAATGGGTGATCGAGGATAAGTATGGAATTACTGGGCCGAAAGGCCTGTTTCCTTGCTGTATCCCTAAACTAAATTAAAAGAAAGCAAGCGGTCCAAATTTTAAAATAACAACAGCAAATGCTGGAAAAGCAAAGTTCTGACGAAGGTTCATCAACCTGAAACTCTGTTTCTCTTTCCATAAATTTAGTCTGCCCTTTAGAGTTATGCCCCTGTCCCACTTAGGCAATTTTCTAGGCGACTACATGGTCGCCGGGGTGTTGCCACATGGTCGCCAGGGTGTCGCCTCATATTGGTCGGGGTATATTGATTGGCAGGATTGAGTTGGATCAAAGGCCCTGTCTCAGTGCTTTCTATACCCCTAGAATGAGGAATGGCCAGAATTAACCAGGATTTCTGTTCCTGAATGTTCTGGTCCGCTGCACCACCTGTCCCTGTTGTGTCTTTCCAATTTTCTTCCTTGAGTTTCGGGAACAAGAATATGCAGATTTAATCGATTGGCTAGAAATTCACAGACAAGTTGCGGGGATTTTTTTTATTTAGTCTGTGCGACAATCTTGGAAGCATTTCCTGAAAGGATGGTGACAGCAGATTGTATTTTTGGCCTTTAAAAGGGGAGACGCTAAAAAGGGAACATTTGCAGAAGAGAGAAGGGTGAGCGATTAATTGGAAAGCTCTATTAAAGAGACAGGGCACCAGAGACGGGTCGTTCAGCCTCCGCGGTGCCGCACAAAGCCACGATATTTATTCCTCATGCGGGGAATATGAAACGAGTGACTTTGACAGCTCTGGATAAAGTACGGTTCCAGGCACTGCATGTGTGTTCTCCAGAGATTAATTTCCTTAAAAGACTTACTCAAAGTCTAGTGGTGTCTACTTAGCAAGGAGATAATGACGGTAGAACTGAGCCTTTGACAGGAGTTACAATGCAACCCCGGGGCAATAAATTCACCTGTCAGGGTACACATGGTTTCTCCTTGCTTTCCTGCACAATCACAGCATTGACAGCCATCAGGATTCACAGGGTGCGAAAAAAAAACCTTTCAAAAGCATGCACGCTAACTCGTGCCGAACTGTAGCAGATGCAGGTAGCTTCTAGCAATTAATTTAAACGAAGCATGACAATGTTCCAGGCATAAGCGTGTAGATGCTCGACATTTAATGCTTTCGTCTCCGATTCCAACCCTTCTGCACTCGTCCCATGCCAGACACTCAGGCATTAAAAATTGAGGCCACAGCCTCAGAATAAAAGGACGTACCTTTAGAAAGCTAATGAAGAGGAATTTTCTTTAGTCAGAGGCAATGATGAATCTGTGGAATACATTGCCACACATGGCAGTGGATGCCAAGTCAACGGATAATATGGCAGAGATTTACAGATTCTTGACTAGTACGAGTGTCGGGGTGCTGAGGCAAAGGCAGGAGAATGGAGTTGATAGGGAAATATAGATCAGCCGTGATTGAATGGTGTAGATTTGATGGGCTGAATGGCATAATTCTGCTCCTAGAACTTATGAACTTATGAATCTGATTCTCCAGTTTAGTACTGCAGAGTTTCAGTGTTGGGGAATCAAGAACCATTTGGGGGTGGCACGGTGGCGCAGTGGTAGAGTTGCCGCTTCACAGCACCAGAGACCCAATTTTGATCCTGACTACGGATGCTGCTTGTACAGAGTTTGTACATTCTCCCCGTGAATGTGTAGGTTTTTGCCCAGTTGCTCCAATTTCCTCCCACACTCCAAAGACGTACAGGTTTGTATGTTAATTGGCTTTAGTAAAGATTGTCAATGGTCCCAAGTGTGTAGGAATACCGTTAGTGTATGGGGATCGCTGGTTGGCACAGACTCAGTGGGCGCAAAGGCCTGATTACATGCTGAATCACTAAACTAATCAGAGATCCAAGTTTTGAGGTGGGAGTAGAAAGATTTAAAAAGAACCTGAGGGGCAACATTTTCACACAGGGAGTGGAGAATATAATTTTGTTTTGTTGATCGGGGTGCGCATATGTGTACGAAAATAAGTGGCTATGTGGGTGGTGATGTATGGAACGAGCTGCCAGAGGAGGTAGTTGAGGCAGGTGCTATGCCAGCATTTAAAAGGCACTTGGACAGGTACATGGATAGGAAATGTTTAGAGAGATACTAGACCAAGTGCGGACCCGTTGGGTCCCATTCCCCCAACGCAATATTCCACCACTCACCCATAACCCCCAACTGCGCAGTTGCGGCTGACGTTTTTAAAGTTTAAAATGGCAATAACTTGTGAAATATAAGATCAATGTGAACGCATCTCACTCTCCCTCTTCAGTCCCTATTCCCCTTTTCCATTATCCTCCCTCTCCCCACCCTCCACCAACCCTCCTCTGCTTCCTCCCTCACCCCCTCCCTCCCTCCCCTCCTCTCTCTTCCCCTCCCCTCATCCATTACCTTGCCAAACCTCTTCCTACCCTGATCCCCCTCCATTCCCCCTCATCCCCCAGGATTCCCTCCCCCTCCTCTTTACCCTCCTTCTTTCCCCTCTCCTCCACCTCTCTCCCACTCACTCCCTCAGCTCTCCCTCCCTCTCCTTTATCCTACCTTAGGCACTCCCTCCCTCCATCCCTCCCTCCATAACTTCCCCCACCCTACCCCCTCCTCTCCCTCAATACTCCCACTCGCTCACCTCACCTCGCCAGGATCTCGATATAAACCGAGCTCCGGCCCCGTTTTCCCCACGACATCGGTGATGAAGTTGTACTTAAGGCAGGGGCGGTTGCGGGGGTCGGGCCGAGCGGCCTGGAGCTGGTGGAGGGAGAGGCCGAGGCTGTGCCCTAGTCTTTGCCCCAGGTCCCGCTCCTCACCCTCCCCCCATGCCCGGAGTAGCAGCGCCGCCACCCCCAGACCTCGTCCCACCTCAGCGCAGCGGTCATTTCAATTCTCGCACTCACGGATACCGAGCCCACTGCGAATGCGCGGGGAGTCTTTCAGTTATTTTAAAATCCATACACGTGGATATCCTCAGCCACTCCATCCCTCCATAACCCCTCTCCCCGCCCTACCCCCCTCCTCTCCCTCTATTCCCCTGCTCCCCCACTCCTCACCTCCCCTCTATCCCACCCGTCCACAATGAAAACAGCGATGTTTTTA
Source organism: Amblyraja radiata (assembly GCF_010909765.2). Classification (NCBI taxonomy): domain Eukaryota; kingdom Metazoa; phylum Chordata; class Chondrichthyes; order Rajiformes; family Rajidae; genus Amblyraja; species Amblyraja radiata. The sequence goes on from NC_045966.1 coordinate 43,058,120, forward strand.
AAAAAAATGAAAGCTCCCCCCATCCCACCCCCCACAATGAAAATTGCGATTTTTAAATAAATTGAATTCTCAATGAAAATTGTGTTTCTCTTTTAAAAACCTAAACACAATGATAGCTGTTCATGAAAATGGAAGAATTTGATTAAAAATCTTTTTTTTTTAAATCATGATTTTTTTAATGTGAATGAGTATCGGGATCCTGTTGTGACGTCATGGTGATGCAATACGGGCAGGGGAAGTAAAAACGTGTTGAAAAGTGTTTTTGTGAAGTTTAAAATGTCAATGTTGGAAAATATAACATAAATCCGAACAAAACTTGTCTCCCAGGACAATGGTGAGTAAGGTGGGCCAAAAATTGTAGCGCTATCATGACCCATTTTGGCTGTGTTTTGAAACATCAAGCACTCACACGTGTACAAACAAACAAACAGAGAGTTTTAGTAATACAGTATATAGATGGGCCAAATGCAGATAGCTTAGATGGGGCATCTTGATTAGCATGGACCAGTTAGACACTTGGGCATGTACAAGGATAGGAAAGGATGTCAATAGATATGGACCAAATGCAGAAAACTGGGACTAATTTAGATAGGGCATCTTGGACGGCACGGGTGAGTTAGGCCGAAGGGCTGGTTTCCATGCTGCATGACTATGACTCAATGAGGGACAAGGTTAAATACTTTTTTAATGAATCAAGTTCATTCCTAAATATCTTTAACATATTATATACTTGACATTAATTTTAAAGAATGTCCAATGCGCTGAATATCTTCTGATTTTCATTTTGTTTTTTGTTTTTACGTATTTCTGAAACATTAAGGGTATGCAGAATCTTTGCACATTCCTGGTGGGAGGCCTAGGCCAGTTTATCTTGTGTTTTGCTACAGTAGGAAACATTAGACTCGTATCTGTGCCATTCATTGAGATCATCATCTCCACTTCTCGCCTTTTATTAAACAACTCACAGACAGACTAAGATCAGTTCCACCGGAGGAGCGATGGGCCCATGGTGGGTGCCGGATGTCAGTCGAAGATGCGCTGCCGAGAACAAAGAGGGACCATTGGGACTATATTGAGCACTTTGTAGCTTTGCCGGTGCCCTATACGTGGCGACTCTGCAGACTTTGTGCGTGGCATGTAAAACAAAGAATTTCACTGTGACATGTCATAAGGTCATAAGTGATAGGAGTAGAATTAGACCATTCGGCCCATTGTCACATGTGAGAATAAAGTATCATTCATCACTGTTCGCATTCTTGTATCCCTCTTGTTATCACACCTTACCAGCCAACATGGGCCATTATGGACTCCACCCTTCCTGAGGGCATCTGTTGCCGGTCCTGATTTGTTCTGGCATTTTCTCGCCTCAAGTATATTGCCCACCTCTACGTTCAGTCTGAAGAGGGGATCCGACCCAGAAACTCCAGTGACGCTGCCTGACCCGCTGAGTTGTTCCAGCATTTTGGGCGGAGCTCTGACTCACTTGCCCGCAATCAATACAGTGATGCCGTAACGGCAAGTAAGTTCTAGTTGGTCAACCACAGGACCTATGGTCAAACTGCATCCATTCTGATTGAAAATACCAGTTTGCAATTAATACATTTTTGAGAAACTAGGAAAACATAGAACTAGTGTGAACGGGAGGTCGCTGGTCGACGCACTCGGTGGACCGAAGGGCCTATTTCTATGCTGTATCTTAAAACGAAACTCAAACTATGTAAAGGACAAACAGCTTTTCCACATCTTGTTAAAATAGTTTCCCTTTCAGAATCATCATCCATTGAATGAGTTAAAACAAAATCTCTCTCACACCACTCGTAAAATATATTAAAAATGTGTTTAATTTTTGTTTATTGTATGTTTTGTTATTATTGATTCTGTGTATGACTGCAGGCAACATAATTTCGTTCAGACCGAAAGGTCTGAATGACAATAAAGGATCTATCTATCTATCTAAAAAGGAAGACACATTCAGTTTTGAAGGGAGCTGCTAATTCCATCCGTTAATTAATGTTACCTGCTGTTTACAGACTCATGTGGCAGTCCAATTAAAGCAAATTGGATAAACGTTCTCGCAGTTACGTTTTGTTTCTCTCTCTCTCCTCTTTCTTTCCCTCTGTACACGTTCAACACCGATTTTCCAGCATCCTAGGTTTCAGAGACTTGCTGGATTATCCATTTTGCCGGACCAACAGAGGTCTTGGCCTCCAAGAGGTGTCTAACGATACCAGAGCAGTCCGCCTCGGGTAACTGGAGAATATTCAACCCCGCTCTTTTGAGCGGCATAGTGGTGCAGCTGGTAGAGCCACTGCCTCAAAGTGCCAGAGACTCAGCTTCAATCCTGACCTTCGGTGCTGTCTGTGTGTGGAGTTTGTACGTCCACCCTGTGACCGCGTGGGTTTTTTCCCAGGTGCTCCGGTTTCCTCCCACATCCCAAAGACGTGCGGGTTTGTAGGTTAATTGGCCCTCTGTGAATTTCCCTTAGTGTGAAGGAAATGGATGGGAAATGAGACAACATAGAACGAGTGTGAACATGTAATCATGGACTCGATTTGCTGAAGGGCCAATGCTGTGTCTTTAAAATAAACTCTTGATTTTCATAAGTTACAGGAACAGAATTAGGCCATTTGACCCACTGAGTCCTCTCTGCCATTCAACCATGGCTGATCTATCTTTCCCTTTTAACCCCATTCTCATGACTTCTCCCCAAAACCTCTAACACCCTTAAGGGCCTGTCCCACGAGCATGCGACTGCATAAGCAAGCACGACCAAACTGGAAGAGGGGGCCGCGCGGAGGTCGAGTGATCCCCATACAGGGCCTGTCCCACCAGCATGCGACTGCATGCGGCGAGCACGACCAAACTGGAAGCGGGGCTGCGCGGAGGTCGAGTGATCCTGTGCGAGTTGACGTGAAGTTCGAGCGAAGTCAGCGGGAAGTTCGGGCTAGGCGTACGCCGTCAAGACGCTGCTTACGGCGTTGAGGCGGTGCGTACGCCCGTCGAGGCGGTGCGTACGGCCTCAATGCGGCTGCGGGCCGGCAGGCCGTTGCCACGCGGGATTTTTGAACAGTGTCAGTTTTTCAGAGCCTCGTGCGATGTCGGGACCAGCTCCGCACAACGACATACGGCTCCGGCGATCGAAGTGGGACCGGCCCCGTGAGGCCATACGGCTCAAGCGACCACGTTAGGTCGTGCTTGCCGCATGCAGTTGCATGCTCGTGGGACAGGCCCTTTACTAGTCAAGAATGTCAATCACCGCTTTAAAAGCACCCAAAGACTTGGCCTCCACACAATGAATTCCACAGATCTACCACACTGACTAAAGAAATTCCACCTCATCTCCTTTCTAATTGTGAGACTGTGCCCTCTGATCCTAGACTCTCCCACTAGTGGAAACATCCTCTCAGCTTCCACTCTATCCAGGCCTTTCACTTTTCGGTAAATTTCAACGAGATCACCCTTCATCCTTCTAAGATAGCAACAAAATGCTGGAGTAACTCAGCGGGACAGACAGCATCTCTGGAGAGAAGAAATGGGTGACGTTTTGGGTCGAGACCTTACTTCATCCTTCTAAACTCCAGTGAGTACAGACCCAGAGCCAACAAGCACTCTTCTATTTTCATAGATGTTGCAGGACATTTAAAAAAAAAATCATTTCCCCCTCCTCTATTTTCAGTGTGAAGAAGAATTCCGACCTGAAATGTCACCCATCATTTTTCTCCAGAGATTGTGCCTGACCCGCTGAGTAACTCTTGCACTTTGTGTCTATCTTCGGTATAAACCAACATCTGCAGTTCCTTCCTGCACACACTGTTTCCACACTGTCTCACTCTGTGACTCTGTGAGTGGAAGTTCTGCCTATTAGGGTCTGATCTTATTATTATTCGCAACTCCACCAGAATGAATCCCCAGATGAGTAGTTTGACCCTGCATCCTGAAGCAATCATTAGCAATTTAATAAGCAGGAGCTGATGATGTCGGCTACAAAAGCGTTAAGGAATGAACTGTTTTTTTGGTGAATTCATGTTAAATCACTGAGACTTTCTTCCCTCCTAATCTATGACACAGCTGGAGTTCCAAATTGATCCAAATTCTCAGCACTTGCTGAAGATAATGACTTTAGCAATCTGGTTGCAACAGCTGACAGGAGCCGTCTCAGTTTCTGCTCAGGCACTGTCTTGATTATGGCTGAAGTATCCTTGTCTTCTGATAACTCCACAGAATAATACTAAACGCTGCAAAACCAGTGCTAAAAATACTCAATCAACAATTCCTATTGTGCAAGTATCTCAGACATCAAGTCCGTTACTGTTTTTCTTTTAGAATAAAATTGAATAGTTCGGCATGTCCCCAACAACCCTCACCAACTTCTCAAAGATGTACTGTAGAAAGCATTTTATCATGGTGCATCACAGCATGGTTTGGGAACAGCTCCATCCAAGACTGTGGAGCAGCCCAGAACATTATGCAAACCAACCTCCCTGCCATTGACTTCAGCTGCACTTCATGCTGCCTCGGCCAAGCCACCACCATAATCAAGGACGGGTATCACCCCTGACATTTTCTCTTCTCCCCTCTCACATCAGGCAAGAAGTACAGCAGTGTGAAAACGCACACCTCCAGATTCAGGGACAGTTTCTGCCCAGCTAACATCAGGCAACTGAGCAATCATATCGGCGACTGGAGTGCGGTAAATGAGCTCATTGGTGACCCTCTGGCTATATTTAATCGGACTGTACTGGACTTTATCTTGCACTAAACGTTACTCCCTTTATCCTGTATCCATATCCTATGGACGGTTCAATTGTAATCATGTATATTATTTTCACTGACTGGATGGCACGCAACAAAAAGCTTTTCACTGTACCTCAGTACACCTGACAATAAACTAAACTCAAACTCGAATTAGTCACTCGTAGATACAAAATGCTGGAGTCATTCAGCGGGTCAGGCAGCATTCCTGGAAAACATGGATACGTGACATTTTAAGTCGGGACCCTTCTTCAGACCTTTCTCTGACCCTAAACATCACCTATCCATGTTTTCCAGGGACACTGAGTTACTCCAACACATTGATATAAACCAGCCTCTGCAGTTCCTTTAGTTTAGACTTTACTTGACTTTAGAGTTACAACGTGGCAACAGGCCCTTTGGCCCACTGAGTCCATGCTGACCAACAATTGCCCATATACTTGTTCTATCATACACAGGTTAATTTGTAGGTTAATTGTGGTGTGGTGTGGCGGTGCCTAACGGCAGCAGCTCGACTGCAGTCCGTCTGTCTTTTTAAAATTTTTGTCTTGTTAAATGTATGTTTGATTCTAGTTTTATTATTTTTTTAGCTGTGTATATGTAGGGGTGGGGGTAGGGGAAACCGTTTAATCTCTTCCCTGTTCGGGGACCCGACTTTTCGATGTCGTTGGGTCTAACATCGTGGAGGTGGCGGCGGCCTCCAGCCGGAACCAACCTGAGGGCTCCAGTCGCGGAGCCTGTGGACCTGCCATCATGGGGCTGGCCGACTTCGGAACGGGAGGAGTTGTGGTGGCACGTGACTGCGACCCGACTTCAGAGCTTCGGATGCTCCGGCCGCAGGCCCGGTGGACAGGAAAATCGGGAGCTCGCAGGTCCCTGGTGGGGAACCGCTTTTCGGAGCTCTCGCAACGGCAACTTCTCCCGCCGGAATCGCGGGGTTTAAAGGACTCGGAGCGGGGACTAACATCGCCCGGTGTGGTTTAAACGGCCGCGAGACTTACCATCGCCCGCCGGGGGCTTTAATATCAGGAGCCGCAGTCGCCTCGATGTTGCAGTTGGACTGCTGGACCGCGGGAGAAAAACAAAGGGAAGAGATAAGACTTTTGCCTTCCATCACAGTGAGGAGGTGTTGGAGATTCACTGTAATGGATGTTTGTGTTAAGTGTGGGTCTTGTTTTTTTTTGTAATGTTAAGACTGTAGAAATGCAATTTCGTTCAAACCAAGCTGTTTGAATGACAATAAAAGGTATTCTATTCTATTCTATTCTATTCTATTCTATTCTATTCTATTCTATTCTAGTTGTCTTCTGTAAATCCTAGTTTGTAGGATGCAAAACCGGGATATCATAGAACTAATGTGGGGTGTGTAATCGTTGGTTGGCGTGAATTCTGTGTGCTGAATGTCTGTTTCCCTGCTGTATTTCTAAACTAAACTAAACTAAAATAAACTAAACTAAACTAAAGTAAACTAAAGTCAACTAAAGTAAACTAAACTAAACTAAACTAAACTAAACTAAGCAAAAAATTGTCTAGGGGCAGCACCGTAGTGCAGAGGTAGAATTATTACCTCACAGCGTCAGAGACCCGGGTTCGATCGTGACAAGGGGAGTTTGTACCGCATGTTGTACTGTGACCGTGTGCGTTTCTTCCACATTCCAAAGACGTGCGGGTTTGTACGTTAATCAGCTTCTGTAAATCGCCCTTAGTGTGTCAGGTGCAAAACAGGATAACATAGAACTAGTTTATGGGTAATCGTTGGTCGGCATGGACTCAGTGGGCCGAAGGGCCTGTTTCCATGCTGTACTTCTCAACTAAATCAAACTAAACCAAACCAAACCAAACCAAACTAAACTAACCTAAATTAAATTAAATTAAATTAAACTAAACAAAACTAAACTGAACTAAACGCTGTCTGACCTTGTTGGGTTTTTCCAGGAATTTCTGTTTTAATTTCAGAGTAATGTTCAAAGTTAATCTCCTTATAGATTTACTGAGTCGCTTTGATCTTCCCAAAACAATGTGTGTTGGTGTTGTATTGACATCTTAACTTGAGAATGTCACTTTGAGGGACCTGTCAAGGTAGATGCCGGGATAATATATCCACTGATTGCGGAGTCTAAAGCCAGGGACCACAGTCTCAGTGTAAGAGGCTCAGGGCTGAGACAGTAGAATTTTGTTTTTCAATGAGGTTGATGAATCTTTGCAATTCTCACAGCAAGAAACTGAGGAAGCTCAGTATCGGAGAACACAATGCTTTGAAATACAAAAAGGAATGTGTCCTTGGCAATCATTTTATGAAGCAACGATTCAATGGTTCAATTATACTTGTCACATGTACCTAGGTGCCTTTTGTGCATATCTTTCATTCATTTGTTCTATCTCTCTCTACATCACCGACTATATCTCTAGCTTCCCTTTCCCGTGACTTTCCGTCTGAGGAAGGGTCTCGACTCGAAACGTCACCCATTCCTTCTCTCCAGAGATGCTGCCTGTCTCGCTGTGTTACTCCAGCATTTTATGTCTACCTAGGTAACTAGGTTGAAGTATCCTGGTGCTTCAGTTTCTTCCCACATCCTAACCGGGTTTATTGGTTAATTTGCCTCAGCAAATTGCCCCCTACTGTGTAGGGAATGGATGCGAAAATGCGATGACATAGAACAAATGTGGACAGGTAATGATGGGCAGCGTGGGCCCAGTGGGTAAAAGGGCCTGTTTCTATGCTGTATCTCTAAACTAAACTAACCTAAACATATTGAAGAAACACAGTATAATATGTGATTGTGTAGAAAGGAACTGCAGATGCTAGTTTATACCAAAGATAGACACAAAGTGCTGGAATAGCTCAGGGGGTCAGGCAGCATCTCTGGAAAAAAAGGATGACATTTCAAGTCGGGAAGTCCTGAAGATGGGTCCCAACCAGAAACGTCACCCATAATACTTGATTGTACTGAAATAAAATCTGCGGGAAAATTGTCAACTTAAAATAGTTAATATTTGGTGATTTATAGGAATTGACGTGTTGTGTTCATTTCATTCTAACATTCTGACTCCTTCCAGCCAATTTATTGACCCATGTATGGAGTGAAATATTTGTACTAATCAGTTGCTTACAGAGCAAGCAAATTAAAAATAATTCCTTTACTTGTGGCAATGTATACCTGAGTCAGTCAGGTCTAGTGATAGGAGTGCCAGGGGCTATGAAGATAGCAGTAATGAGGGAACAGTTGGAACAAGCAGATTAATATTGGAGTTCATGTTGGCTATTATACATTATTTAATAGGCTGCAAGTCGTTGAGATATGAATCACTTATTTTTTGCCATCTAAAAGGGAACTGTGACTTTATACATGGTTTTGATCCTGGGATTCTGAGAAGAGCTAATCTTAAATTAGGGGCAACACAGTAGTGCAGCACTAGAGTTGCGGTAGAGAAGTCAATTAAGCTACATGTCTTTGGAATGCACCTGTACAAACTCCGTGCAGACAGCACCCGTGGTCAGGATCGAAACCGGGTCTCTAAGGCAGAAATTCTTTTCTGGGGGTGGCACAGTGATGCAGCGGTAGAGTTGCTGCCTTACAGCGCCAGACGCCCAGGTTTAATCCTGACCACGGGTGCTGTCTGTACGGAGTTTGTACGTTCTCCCCGTGGCCTTTGTGGCTTTTCTCCGGGTGCTCCGGTTTCCTCCCTCACTCCAAAGATGTACAGGTTTGGCTTTGGTAAAATTATAAATTGTCCCTAATGTGTGTAGGATAGTGTTAGCATTATGGATCGCTGGTTGACATGGACTCAGTGGGCCGAAGGGTCTGTTTCCGCACTATATCTCTTAACTAAACTAAACTAAACTAAACTAAACTAAACTAAACTAAACAAAGCTAAACTAAATGATCGAGTAATTGTTTATACTGAGGAGCCAGCCAGGAGATCACGCCAATGCCTCTACTTCCTAAGGAGACAGAGGAAATTCAGCATGGCTTTTGTGACTACACACCTCGACAGATGAACCATAGAATGTCGGGATACTTCACAGCATGGATTGGGAACAGCTGCACCCAGGAACGCGAGAAATTGCAGAGTTATGGACTCAGCCCAGACCATCACACAAAGCAACCTCCCTTCCATTGATCCATCTACACCTCACGCTGCCTCGACAAGCCCACCAGAATAATCAAGGATGTGCTGCACCCCGGCCACTTGACCTGAACTTTCTCAGTCCATTCCCTCCACGGATGCTGCCTGACCTGCTGAGTTCCTGTGTTTTGACTATAATGGCAGCCTTTGAAAACTTTAGCATTGATTTTTCTTATTGGGCTGGAGCTCCTGATGGGTCTGAAAGTCTCAGATTGATCCAGGAACAATTAGCAAATTTATATATGTGAAAAAAACGAAATGTTGTTAAAAATAAGAAGCCATAAGCTTAGGGTGAGCGGAAGGAGATTTAAAGTACTGCCTCGGCAAGGCCGCCAACATAATCAAGGACGAATCTCACTCCGGTCACTCCCTCGTCTCCCCACTCCCATCAGGGAGTACAGAAGTGTGAAAATGCACACCTCCAGATTCAGGGACCGTTTCATCCCAACTGTTATCAGGCAACTGAACCGTCCTCTCATCAGCTCGACTGCAGTCCTAACCTCCCATTGAAGGCCTTCGAACTATCTTTAATTGGACTTTAGCGGGCCTGTGTTTTATTTGTACCTAATGTCGAACCATTTATCCTTCATCTGTGCACTGTGGACAATATGTTGGTATTTATGTATAGCATTTACTATGATTGGATAGAACACGAACAAAGGTTTTTCACTGTACCTTGGTACATGTGACAATAATAAACTGAACACAATTACAGAGTTGTAGATGTAGCCCAGTCCATCACACAGACCAGACTTCCCACTAATGACTCCATCTAAACTTCACGCTCCCTTGGGAAAGTAGCCAACATGATCAAAGACTTGTCCCTGTCCCACCCTGGTCATTCCTTCTTCCAGCTTCCGTCCAGCATAAGGCACAGAAGCTTCAAAGCGCACACACCACCAGACTCAGGAACAGCTTCTTCCCCTCCGATATCAGGTTTATGAACAGTCCTTCCATAAGCTGGGGTATTGTCCATTTCACCTCTACCCCATTGTGGGCATGGAACTGATGAGCAACAATGCTGAGAACTATATTGTGCACTCATCAACTTCCCATTTGCTCTATATGATATACTTGAGTTTGACTTGAGAGTGTTTATGTATGATATATCTGATCTGTTTGGATAGCATGCAAAACAAAGTGTTTCACTGTTCGTACAGATGACAAACCTGGGGATTCCATTAAGGCAAGAGGGAGGCAGTCTACTGATTGTGATCATCAAACAGGTTGTACAGGTTCCCAATTCTGACAGAGACACTGACCTTAAATGTTAACTGTTATATTTTGTTCTGCCTGATCTGTTGAATGCTTCAACCATTTACTGATTTCATTTCTGATATTCTACATCTGTTTGGTTTTTGATTCTCTGTTGCATTCTCCTGTAGGGTAGCAGGATGAAGGTTTACAAGCAAACTGCTTAGAGTTTTGTAATAGTTTAGAGATACGTAGTGGAAACAGGCCCTACAGCCCACCGAGTCTGGTCCAACCAACCATCACCTGCACACTAGTTTTATCCTACACACTAGGGACAATTTTTACTGAAGCCAATTAACCTGCAAGCCTATGCGGCTTTGGAATGTGGGAGGAAACTGGAGCACCCAGAGAAAACTCACGTGGTCACCGGGAGAACTTACAAACCTGTCAGACACCTACTGTTCTTATCTCTGGCATTTGTTCCAACCATCTGCCTGTCAACCTTGTCTGTGTCGACCTATAACCTGCCACGCTTTGTCTTGCCTCTCATCTTTTCCAGCCTTTTTCTACAATCAGTCTGATGTACGATCTTGACCCAAAATGTTCTCCAGAGATGCTGCCTGACCCACTGAGTTTCTCCAGCACTTTATGTCTATCTTTTGGTTCTACATGTTATCTTTATTACATTTACAAGTTGTGCATTTACATTTACTGGAAAAGCATTTTAACGTTTTCTTTTTTTTTGTTGCAAATCTGGAATTTATTGTCATTGCTAATTGCCTTTGAGCCGCTGGTGGATGTCACCTACACCAAAGTGATTTGCCATTTCATAGAACATTTAAGAATAAATCCATTTATAGATCAGAGCAAGAAAGCATGGCAAATAGTTTTCATCAGATTGAACAATAATTACTTTGTTGTTTTTACTATTACTATAATCCTATGATTTAGCTAGTCACCATTAAACACCATACTCCGGGGGCGCTGTTCTGGCAGCAGCCATGTCAGCAGCGCGTCAGTTTTTTCAACCTTTTTTATATTTTTAGTTTGTTTTAAAGTATGTATTTAATGTTCCTTCGTGTGTTTTGTGTGGGGGGTGGTGTGGGGGGGTAAGGGGGAAACCGCTTTGGTCGCCTCCTCCATGGAGAGGCGACTTTTTTCCAGGTCGCCTCCCCCGTGGCCTAACATCAAGGATCGGCGCGGCCTTTCCCGGAGACGCGCCCGGGGCTTCAGCGGCGGGCGCAGCGTGGACTCTCGGCGTGGAGCGGGTGAACCCTCGCTGGGGCTCTCTGGAGGGGAGCGCTCCGTTTCGCTGGCCCGGGGCAGCCGGCAGCCTGAAGTCGCAGCCTGAAGCCGCGGTTTGCAGAGCTCCAGCTGGTGCGGCGTCTACAGCCCGGGATCCCTCGTGGGGGACCCGGGGGAAGAAGAAGCCATCACTGCCGGCCCGCGGCCAACTTCTACCGCGGGGCCGGCATGGACTTACCATCACCCCTGGAGGGGAGCTTCGACCGCCGGCCCTGCAGTCTACGGTGCTTCTGGCTGCGGCGGGGACTTTAAATCTTGATCGCCGGCCTGCGGCCTACAACAACTTAAAGCCGCGGTCTCCGGTGAGGAAGAGCCGATCCTGGACTGACTCTGGACTCTGGTCCTGTCCACGGGGGGGAAATGGAGGAGGACTGGCCAAATTTTTGTGCCTTCCACCACAGTGATGAATGCTGTGGTGGATGTTTGTGTTACATTTTGTGTGTTCTTTATTATTGTATCGCTGCTGACAACCCAATCCTTGCCGGGTCACTGCTCGTGTGGTCGACCGGTTGGTGCAGAGAGTAGCTTTGAATGTTTGTCTCTTCGTTGATTGTGTTCCTTTCTTTTTTTAAAAGGTACTGTAATGCGCCCTTTAAATTGTCCCTCGGGGATGAATAAAGTGCTTGATTGATTGATTGATTACTAAGACTAGTTGGTATTATTTTCCAAATTCTAACTTTAGTTTAGTTTAGTATAGAGATACAGCATGGAATCAGGTCCTTCAGCCCACCGAGTCTGCACTGACTAACTATCACTTGTACACTAGTTCTATCCTACAAACTAGGAACTATTTAGGGAAGCCAATTAACCTACAAACCTGCACATCTTTGCAATGTTGAACACCTGGAGAAAACCCAGACAGTCACAGAGAAAACATAGCGCTTGTAGTTAAGATCGAACCCGGTTCTCAGGCTCAGTATGGCAGCAACTCTACCACTGTGCCACTGTGCCACCCTATCTGAATTTAAATTCATGAGTTATTGCGGTAGGATTTGAACTCACAATTATAGATTTTCAGTCCAGAACAATGGAGTCTCAGTATCGACTTTATGATCATTTTGCTAATCACTTGCATTTGGGTCCGTGAAGGTCTGTCTACTGGACTCTTCCGGTTGGGAATACTTTTAACTTTCCTTCCCACACTGACCTTTCTGTTGTGGGCGTCCTCTACTGTCAGAATGAGGGCATGCTCAAATTGGAGGAAGAGCACATCATATTCTGCATGGGTAGCTTACAACCCAATGGTATGAACATTGAATTCTCCAATTTTAGGTAACCTCTAACAATCCATCTGGATTGTTTTCTCCCACCCTTTGTTTTATCCCCATCCCACCCCCTGTGTCCCATCTGAATTTGCACCTATTTCTCCCCTCCCCCTCCCACTCTAGCCACATTCCTTCCTATGGCTACAGAATTTATGACTTCAATACTGTTGTTTCACATCTTTTATTCACCTCCAGCCTTTGACCAACCTTCTGCCTATCAATCCCCCCTCACCTGTTCACCTATTACCTGCCACACTTTGTCCAATCCCTCCTTTCTTCCAGCATTCTATCCCCCCCACTCCTCTGCAATCAGTCTGAAGAAGGGTCCCATCAATTAACGTCACCTGTCCATGTTCTCCAGGGATGTTCCCTGATCCACTAAGTTACTCCAGCACTTTGTGTCTTTTTCTGATGGATTATCAGTTCAGAATTGACCTCGGATGCTGTCTGTGTGGAGTTAGCACGTTCTCCATCTTACCATGTGTGCTCTGATTTCCTCCTACAACCCCAAAACATGTTGATTCCCAGGTTTACTGGTCTCTGCGGCCTGGTGTGTAGGGGGTGGATGAGAAAGTTAGATAACTTGGAACTAGTGTGAACTTGTGTGGTCGGAGTGGGTGGATTCAAGGGCCTGTTTCCACGCTGTATTTCTAAACCAAATTAAACTAATTACCTGTCTACACTTAAAATGTGAAAGCTAAGTAGGTAATTATAGCCATTGAAACTATAGTTAATCATTTAATGTTGTCTTTGTGTTTAAAAAAATATAAAAACTCAATGTACTTTGAGCTTGGATGTTGTCCAAGAGAATACCTTCTTTTGCGAATGAATAAACACTTTTATTCCTACAACTTTTGTCATTTCTTTACTGTAGAAACTTTGAAAAATAGGTGCAGGAGTAGGCCATTCGGCCACTCGAGCCAGCATCGCCATTCAATATGATCATGGCTCATCATCTAAAATCAATACCCTGTTCCTGCTTTTTCCCCATATCCCTTGATTCCTTTAGCCCTCAGACCTAAATCTAACTCTCTTGAAAACCAGAATGATGCCAGGACTAGAGGGTATTAGCAATAGGGAGAACGTGGACTCATGGATTGTTTTCTCTGGAACTTCAGAGATTGCGGCAAGGCCTGATAGATGTATATAAAATTATGAGAGGCATAGATAGTTTCGACAGTGAGAACCCTTTATCCCAGGATGGAACATTTAAATATTACAGGGCAGAGCTTTAAAGTCGGAGGGGCAACGTTTAAAAGAGATGTGCGGGACAACTTTTTTTCACAGAGGGTGGTGAGTGCCTGGAACGCACAGCCAGGGGTGATGGTTGAGGGAGAATTGAGAGTGGCATTTAAGAAGCTTTTAGATAGGCATATGGATGTGCAGAGAATTGAGCAATATGGATAATCTACTGGTAGGTAAGAGCTGGTCTTGACAATACTGGAAATCACTGGAATTTAGAAGGATGAGAGGAGATCCTATAAAAACATAACATTTTTAAGGGATTGGACAGGCTAGATGCTGGAAAAATGTTCCTGATGTTGAGGGAGTCCAGAACCAGAGGTCACAGTTTAAGAATAAGGGGTAGACCATTTGGACTGAGATGAGGACATTTTTTTTCACCCAGAGAGTTGTGAATCTGTAGAATTTTCTGCCACAGAAGGCAGTGGAGGTCAATTCACTGGATGTTTTTAAGAGAGAGATAGACATTGCACTTAGGACTAACGGAATCAAGGGATAAGGGGAGAACGCAGGAACGGGGTAATGATTTTGGATGATCAGCCATGATCATATTGAATGGCGGTGCTGGCTCAAAGGGTCGAATGGCCTACTCCTGTACCTATTTTCTATGTTTCTTTGTTTAACTCAGCAGGTGAAGCAGCATCCCTGAAGAACTTGGATAGATGACGCTTCAGACCTGAAGAAGGGTTCCAACCTGAAAAGTCACCTATCCATGTTTTCCATGGTTGCTACCTGACTCGTTGAGTTACTCCAGCTCTTTGTTTCATTTTTTGTTCTTTTCCATGTTGTTATAGAATAGTTGTTCCATGAACAAATGTTTCAGAGATCAGGGGACTTAGATATAGATTCTGGGAAAAAGATGTGAAAGGGTTGTGAGGAAAAACTCTTTCTTTTTGTAATTCACTACACACAAGGATATTGAATCAATTAGCACCTTCAGAATTGATCTGCACTTGGTATCTTGCCTAATGTGTACCCTTCAATCAACTTCACAATACCGATTTCCTGTTCCCAATCGCATTGCTGTACGTGGAATCTTGGCACAGACAAAGTGACTGCGGACATTTCTGTCAGCGATAAAAAACAAACTTCTGGAGGAAGTCAAAGGATCAAGAAGCAACAGTGGAGGCACAAGGATGGTCAACCTTTCAGTGAGACCTGTCTGTGGAGGGGATGTAGCACCATAATGGACAGAGTGAATGTGGAGAGGATGTTTCCACGAGTGGGAGAGTCCAGGAATTTAGGCCATAGGCTCAGAATAAATAGGGTGTAGCTGTAGACAGGAGATGAGGAGAAATTTCTTAAGTCAGCAGGTGATGGAATTCATTGGAATTCGTTGGAATTCGTTGCCACTGACCAAGTCAATTGATATTTTTAAGACGGAGATTTACAGATTCTTGATTAGTGTATGTGTCAGGGGTTATGGGGTGATGTCAGTAGAATGGGGTTAGGAGGGAGAGATAGATCAGCCATGGTTGAATAGCGGAATAGACTTGATGGATTGAATGATAACATTCTGCTCCTATAACGTATGAAATTATGAACTATAATAGAGTGAGTGAGTGGTGAAAAAGAGGTAGGCAGCTGAAAGTTTAGTTTACAATTTAGAGATACAGCATGGAAATAGGCCATTCGGCCCACGAAGTCTATGCCGACCATTGATCATCCCTTCACACTAGTTCTATGATATCCCACTTTCTCGTCCACTCCCTAAACAATAGGAGAATTTTACAGTGGCCAATTAACCTACTGACCCTTCTGAACCTTTCCTCCCCATGAACCTGTCCAAATGTCCAAAGAGAGAGAGAGAGAGTGAGATAGTCAATTATTGATCACATGTTGACAATAGGGGCAATTTTACAGATGTCAATGAACCTACGTATGTGTTTGGGATGTGGGAGGAAACCGGAGCACCCAGAGGAAATGTGCGCAATCACAGGGAGAACGTACAAACTTCATACAAACAGCACCCGGTCTCTAAAGCTTTAGACTTTATGCTAGACTTTAGAGATTCAGCATGGAAACAGGCCCTATTGTCCACCGAGTCAGCGCCAACCAGCAATCACCTGTGTTAATTCAGGCTAAATTGGAGCAGCTAGGACTTCAAAATGGGATTAAGTTTCAGGGTTGCTGGGAGATTTGGTCAAATTGGAATTACTCTCTGCAGAGCTGGGACAAGCTGCGGATGGGTGCCAGAGTGTCTGGAGCTTAGATAAAATTTGCAAGCAAAGAATGGGAAGATCTGCAAACCATGTCAATCTGGTGCAAAATTCATAGAATGGATTGGATGGCTGCAAACCAGACATATGCCTTGTAAATAGTTGTAAATAATGTTGCAGCTTGACTTTGCCAAGTGCTGATTGGATGAGGTGTTGAGCCTTGTCTGGGTTTTCTGTAAATCAGGGTAAATTTTTCCAAGTTGATTTGCTCTCAAAGTCCGTTTTTAATACAATGTATTGAACTGTTGTATCATTGGGTTAGGGGAATGCCAGTTATGTATGGGGTTAATCGATATCCGTAATTGGGTTATTGAGAGACCACCCCCATGTGACTCGGCCCCTCGAGGTCCCAGAACATATAACAGTCTGCGATCACGAGGCTCAGTGTCGATCTTCTGGAAGAGCACTCGGGATTGCGTGAACTTCTGCAGTGCCTCTGTCTGAGCAAGGCCTAGAGGGCTTGAACAGGCAGACGCGAGGATCGAACCCGCGGTGGGATAGGTACAGTGTTTGATCTGTGATGCGCTTTTGGTAAAATAAAATTTAGTTGGTTCAAGTGCTTGATTCAGTGTTTTTACTGAAACTAGACTGGGGGGAAGATTAGAAACGAACAATTATCACCCGTACACCAGCACTATCTTATACACTAGGGACAATTTATAATTTGCAGAAGCAAATTAACCTACAAATCTGTACGTCTTTGGATTCTGGGAGGAAACCGGAGCACCCAAAGGAAATGCATGCAGTCACAGGGGGAATGCACAAACTCCCCTGTCAGGATCGAACCTGGGTCTCTGGCGCTGTGAGGAAGCAGCTTTACCAGCTGTGCCACTGTGCTGCCGTCCTTGTTAATTTTGCATGCAAATTATTGCAAAGGAACTCTACTGGGATGCTTACTCATGCTTCAATAAAATAGTAACGTTTTAAATTAAATATATTCTTTCACAGAGCATAGGCTTAGCAAACATGACCATCTCTATCAACCGTTTTCAACAACACTAGGTTAATTCCAGGGTCCATGTGAGATTAGCCTTGGTAATTACTTTCTAACTGACAGAAAAAACCTCCCTTTGCATTGCAAATCCTCTATAATTCGATGGTTCCGTGAGAGGTTGCTTGGGAGGACTGCTCTAAATTCACATGAAATTTTGCACAACCAAAATCAATCCCGATTTCTGGCAACTGGTGGTCCAGCACCTTCTTTAATAGCCGGGAAGGAACTGTACCCTATGGAATGATAATGGATGGGTAGATGATGGTCAGGGTGGATATAGTGGGACCTGTTTCTAATTTGTATGTTTCTGAGTTTGTAAGCTGGCAAGGTTAATAATTGTGGCCCAATCCTTATTGTTACACAAGAGGAAACACGAGACTGCAGATGCTGTAAGCTGAAGCAT